>NC_058039.1:0-72500 GCF_019176455.1 Solea senegalensis | reverse complement strand
CTGTCAATCATGTCGTCTCTCAGTTTTTTGTCTCTTTATGGAGCCTCAGTGATTCTGCTGCTGCTGACCACAGGTGAGTGTATGTGTGAGTGTGTGTGTTCATCACTCACTCATTCATTCATGTGTATTGACTGTTGTTTTCTCTCAGATTCATTGTAAAGTCTTATTTTGAAAAGTGCTTTGAAATAATTTATGAAACCTCCATTTAACAGTGAGAGGTGTTTAGCCCTGCCCCTTTGACAGCATCACTAACAGACAGTTAACCGGAGTGAGTCAGAAGATAACCAATGGTTAACCAGAGTGAGTCAGAAGATAAGCAATGGTTAACCAGAGTGAGTCAGAAGATAACCAATGGTTAACCAGACTGAGCACAGTGAAACACTGAGCTGAAACATGAGCGATTTACATGTTTGATATTTTACTGTGTGTGTGTGGGAGAGAGAGCACAGCTGGTTTCTGTAAAGCTGGGATCATGTGACCCCGCACACACACACACACACACACACAACACACACACACACACTGTAAGTGACCCCCACTGTTTTAATATTGTCCACTTCCTCTCCTCCTTGTTTCCTTCTCTTTTTCCTCTCCTTGTGTCCTTCTCTGTTTCCTCTTCTTGTGTCCTTCTCTGTTTCCTCTCCTTGTGTCCTTCTCTGTCTCCTCTCCTTCTTGTGTCCTTCTTGGGTTGCTTTCCTTCTTTCCTTTCATTCTTCCCCTCCTCCTCCTCCTCCTCCTCTTTACTTTCTTCCTCCAGAGAAGAAAGGCTTGTGGCTCCGCCCACACACTCACACATTGTTTTCATTTGTTTTTGTTCTTTGAAACAATATTCTCTCAAAACCTGTGTGTGTGTGTCCAGGTATTACTAATGCAGTGGGGACTTAAGCCTGTTTACACAGTCACATTATGGGGACACAAATCAAGTCCCCACAACGTAAAAGACTACATTTTAAGGTGAAGATATGTTTTAAGGTTAGGTTGAGGTTAGGGTCAGGGTTAGGATTAGGCCTGTAGTAATTGTGGTTATGGTTAGAGTAAGTCTCCAGAAAATGAATGTAAGTCAATGCAATGTCCCCTCAAATCATGAATGTCGAGAGAATGTGTGTCTGCGTCTGTGTGTGTGTCTATGTGAATGTGTGTCTCTGTGTGTGAGTGTGTCTCTCTGTGTGTGAATGTGTGTGTGTCACCTGGTTTTAATTTTCACCTCTCATGTGATTGACAGGACATTCAAGTGATGACACTTCCTGTTTGGTAACAATTAAAATCCACCCCCTCAGTTCCCACTGTGTGTGTGTGTGTGTGTGTGTGTGTGTGTGTGTGTGTGTGTGTGTGTGTAATGTGTGTGTGTGTGTGTGTGTGTGTGTGTGTGTGTGTGTGTGTGTGTGGAACATATGATTAATCATGTTTTTTTCACGTTAAAACAAAGTTTGTTGGTTTTGCACGCGTCTGATGTCAAAGGCAAAGGAACTTTGATGTTAGGAAACAGGATTATAAAGTCATGCTAACCTATACTAACAAGCTAACTCCAAATGAATAAATGTTTCACTTATTCACATATACTGTATATATGAGACTATAAGTTATAAATATATAACACTATAAATTATAAATATAAAATGTGTAGCAAACATTAGCTTTCTAAAAATACAGAGTTCAGGGATGTTAGCATAGTACAAAGATGAATTAGCACAACTCCGCCTTGTCTCCTACAGGTTCAGGGCTTCCTGTGATGTCACACAGGGACGTGGGTGACTGTTGTTGTTGTAAACATCATGTGTTTTTTTTTTAGCATCTCAATCTCAAGACTACGACTTCCCGACTCCAGGCTACGACGACAACACGAGTCTCAGTGTCAGCTTCTTCAGTGAGTCAAACACCAACAACACTGTCAAACACCATCAAACACCAACAACACTGTCAAACAACATCAACAACACTATCAAACATCAAAAACACCATCAAACACCAACAACACGGTCAAACAACATCAACAACACCGTCAAACACCAAAAACACCATCAAACACCAACAACACTGTCAAACAACACCATCAAACACCAACAACTTGCCGTCAAAACAACGTCATCAAGCACCAACAACAATGTCAAACAATACCATCCAAGCACCAGCTGCGTCAAACACCAGCAACCGTCAAGCACCAACAGCAGGTCAGAAGCAACACCAACAACACTGTCCAAACAACACCATCAAACACCAACAACACTGTCAAACAACACAAACAACACCGTCAAACAACACCATCAAACACCAGCAACACTGTCAAGCACCAACAACGCACTGTCAAACAACACCAACAACTAACACTGTCAAGCGACACCATCAAACACCAACAACGCACAATAAAGCGACACCATCAAACACCAACAACACTGTCAAACAACGCATCAAACACCAACAACACTGTCAAACACCAACAACACGTCAAATAGCATCATCAAACACCAACAACACTGTCAAACAACACCAACAGCACTGTCAAACAATGCCATCAAACACCAACAGCACCGTAAACACCAACAACACTGTCCAGAAACAACACCAACAACACCATCAAACAACACCATCAAGCACCAACAACACTGTCAAACAATACCATCGCTTGCTGTCAAACAATACCATCAAACACCAACAACACCAACAACCGTCAAACACCATCAACACCAACAACACTGTCAAACAACACTGTGTCAAACAACACCGTCAAACAACACCATCAAACACCAACAACACTGTCAAACAATACCATCAACACTGTCAAACAATACCATCAAACACCAACAACACTGTCAAACGACACCATCAACACAAACACTGTCCCATCATACACCAACAACACTGTCAACCACACCATCAAACAACACGTCAAATAACACCAACAACACAGTCAAATAACACCATCAAACATCAAAACACCCTCAAACATCAACAACATTGTCAAACACCAACTTAACACCATCCAAACACCAACAACACTGTCAAACAACACCGTCATACAACACCATCAAACATTAATAACACCGTCAAATATCAATAACACTGTCAAACACCAACAACACTGTCAAACATCAACACGTTAAATGACACCATCAAACACCAACAACACCGTCAAATAACATCTTGTGGTTTCAGGTAACACCAGCTTTGAGGAGCTGGAGAAGCTCAGTGAACGATTCATCGATGCGGAGGAGGAGGATGAAGACTTTTTATATGGTGATGGATGGACGGAGGAACAGGAAGTGACTGTTACCACAGCAACCACCAGAGGAACCACAGAGAGCGGTGTGGTCGATGGTCGTAACGCTGCATCACTTCCTGTTTCTCTGGTGAGACACACAGATGGTTCAGGAGGCCTCTTTCGCCACCTAGTGTTGAGGAATCAAACCCACATCATCCAATATGATGAAGATGATGTTCTGTGTTTGCAGGAAATCTCGACTCTGGTTTGGATTCTGATGATGGTGATCAGTGTGAATCTACAGCAGCTACAACACACACTGTGAGACACACACACACACACACACACACACAGAGGAAGGTCAGAGGTCACTGACAGACTGTGAGCATCTCTGACCTCTGAACCATCTTCCTGTTTTTGTTGGTGGTGGAGAATCACCTGATGTGACCTTTGACCTCATCAGAACGTGACCTTCATCATAAAGAAACCTGAGCAGGAGGAAAAAAAAAACTTTCAAATAAAATTAAAAAATAAAACTTTTTTCATTTATTTGTTTAAAAAAAATGCACTTTTATTTTGTCATTTTTATATTTTTTTACACAAAAGATTTAAATATTTTTTCACAGCAGCAGATTTTTATAAAATTGTTTTTTACTGTGTGGAACGAAACTTGGGGCATGTGTCTCTGTTGCACTTAATTAGGATAATAGTTAGCTTAGTATTAGGTTCATGAGTAGTTTTGTTAGCGTTAGCTTGGTTGCGTTCACATTAACATAACCATCCAGTTACCACAGTTACGTCATTAGCGTAACTTAAAAGTTAGCGTACTGTTTGGTGTATACACACTGTGATGAAGTGTAAATAAACCCATCTGCAGTTAACTCCGCCCTGGGCTGGAGAAGGGGAGTGAGTCTGGGGTGATGAGCCTCACACTGATTGGACAAGAGAGTGATCTAAGAGTTGTAAACATTTGAATGAATTTAAGTTTAAATTTCACTTTCAGTCAAAATTTCCTGTTTTATTTCCACAAACTTTCAGTGAATCAAACAAATGTTTCATCTGTAATTTTCAGTTTAATAACATGTGAAACTGTGATTTCATCAGATTAAATCATGTTTGATTTGACTTGAAAAATCATCTTCTCCCTGTGTTTATTCTTTCTTTATTAATTTAATCTTTTTAAACACAAGAATTAAAATAAACAGAAGCAACAAAAAAGTCTTGTTTAAAAAAAAAAAAACACATTTGTGTCGCACATGGTGAGGATGGTGATGGTGATGATGATGATGATGATGGTGATGGTGAGGATGATCATGATGGTGAGGATGATGATGGCGGAGGATGATCATGATGGGTGAGGATGGTGATGGTGAGGATGATCATGATGATGATGATGGTGATGATGGTGATGGTGATGGTGATGGTGATGGTGATGATGATGATGATGGTGATGGTGAGGATGATCATGATGGTGAGGATGATGTGAGGATGATCATGATGGCAGGATGGTGATGGTGAGGATGATCATGATGATGGAGATGGTGATGGTGATGATGGTGATGGTGATATGATGACGATGATGATGATGATGGTGATGGTGATGGTGAAGATGATGATGTTGATGATGAAGAAGAAGATGATGATGATGAAGATGATGGTGATGAGGATGATGATGATGATGATGAACATGAGGTGACATCGCCTCCAGCTCCAGGTTATTTTAGTCCAGGAGGAAACCGCTGCCATAGCGACCAACACACAAACACGTGAGCAGCTGCTGTAACAATGAATCACCAGCAGAGGGGGACATTCTTTCTACTGAGATTATCTGATATTTCAAAATAAGATGATAAATATTTATCATCAGACGACGTTTCCACTGAATTTATTCTAAATATATTAAAGTTAATGTGACAGAAACTTTACATTTTCTCAGAGGACACACCCATGATTTATGTTCACTGCAGAGACACACACACACAGACAGACAGACACACAGAGACACGCACACACAGAAACACACACACTGTGTAAACATGTCAAAGGTGTCTCACATGTTACCACGTCAGTGATGTCGCAGACTCATTTATCTTGTGAAGGTCAGTGATGAAGAAGAGGAGGTCATCGTCTGTGTGTGTATATGTATATGTGTGTGTGTGTGTGTTTTGATGTGTTATCAGCCGACAGCAGAGTTTCACTGAAGGTCACAGACAGCGTAAAACACACCTTTAATCCTGCAGATGTGTGTGTTTGTCTCTGTGTGTGTGTCTGTGTGCGTGTGTGTGTGTGGAGAAGTAAGGACAAGAACGGACAAGTACCGACAAATATGGACAAGTACCGACAAATATGGACAAGTGCGGACAAGTACGGACAAGTAAGGACAAGTACAGACAAGTAAGGACAAGAACGGACAAGTACCGACAAATATGGACAAGTGTGGACAAGTACGGACAAGTAAGGACAAGTACAGACAAGTAAGGACAAGTACGGACAAGTAAAGACAAGTATGGACAATTACGGACAAGTATGGACAAGTAAGGACATGCACAGACAAGTAAGGACAAGTACTGGAGTACGCAAGTAAGGACAAGTACGGACTGACAAATAAGGACAAGTATGGACGGACAAATAAGGACAAGTACGGATAGAAATCAGAAAGAGCCTCAGACAATTTAAAAACAGGGTGGTTCTTGTCTCCGCCCGCCCCTGCTCTGCTGCTGTATACACACAAACGCTCCCTCAGTCAGGTCTGACACACCCAAACAACACGTACTAAACCTTTAACATCATCTTCATCTTCTTCTCCATCATCTTCATCATCATCATCTTCATCGACGTCATCTTCGTCGTCATCATCTTCATCGTCGTCATCTTCATCGTCGTCATCTTCATCGTCGTCATCTTCATTGTTGTCATCTTCTTCGTCGTCATGTGACTGAATTCATGAATAATGAGCAGTGACATCACAGCAGGAGGAGGAATATAAGAGCAGGAGGAGACGAGGAGCAGAGACAGAGACACGCAGAGACAGAGACAGACACAGAGACACACAGAGAGAGAGACGCAGACAGAGAATTACGTAGCACAGCTTTAGTTCAGACGTCTTCACTGAAACTGCAGTTTATTTTTGAATAAAAATGTTTATGACGATGGAAAAAGTTCGCACCATGGTTTTTCTGTCCGTCTGTCTGTCTGTGATGACATCACTCTGTCAGGGTCAAAGGTCACCTTACAACAATCAGCTGGACGAGACCAACCTCGGACTGACGACCAGAGAGCTGGTGAGTGATCATTATTATTATCTTCATCTTCATCTTCATCACCATCATCATCATCTTCATCATCTTCATCATCTTCATCATCTTCATCATCTTCATCATCTTCATCACTATCTTAATCTGTATCTTCACCATCATTATTATTATAATTGTGTGCGTGTCTGTGTGTCTCTGTGTGCGTGTGTCCAGGTGGAGGCGCTGCAGGGTGTTCTTGGTGACTCTGACACACTCTCTCTCTCTGTGGAGAAAAAAGCGAGCGTCATCCCGAGGGTGAGAACATGATTGACAGCTGTCAATCACACACACATATGCACATACACACACACACACATTAAAACACAAGCCCAGTTTTCAAAATAAAAGACTTTAATACTGTCTCTGTGTGTGTCTGTCTCTGTGTCTCTGTCTGTGTCTGTCTGTGTATTGTCTGTCTGTCTGTCTCTGTCCCTCTCTGTCTGTGTCTCAGTGTGACGTTGGTGAACGTTGTGCGATGAAACATGGACCTCGTATCGGTCGACTGTGCGACTGTTTGAGAGGAACAGCCTGTAACACCTTCTTCCTGCGCTGCTATTGAACACACACACACACACACACAGCTGAGTCTCTGCATGCTCCTCAGTCTGTATTTTTTATTAAATAAAGACTAAAAAATAAAAGCTGTTTGTCTCTACTTTGTCAGCTGATTCTTCATCATCATCATAACCATCATCACTTTCATCATCATCATCATCATCTTCTTCATCATCATTATCAGACAGGCAGTAGTGGAACAACATCTCCTGTGTGTGTGATGTTAAAATCATTGATTTTCTCTTTGGACTTTGGTTTGGGAGAGTGAGTGCTTTACAAAAGTCTGATTAACAGTGAGATAAAGACGTGGATGTGTGACGTAGATATCGTCGACTTTAAGTGATTTCATGAGCTGTGATTTTGTTTAAAAATCTCGTTCAAAAACCTCAACTATTACTATTTTAGTTTTCCTTGCTAAGTGCTAATCTGCTTGCAAGCTCCTGCTGAGCTACCAGCGCCTACACTTCTTCAGGTTGTCTTAGAACTTTTTGTTTTCATTAACTCTTGACCTAAAAAGAAGTGTACTTCATGACAGGATTTGAATTCACAACCTCAGGCATACAAGTCTTACTCTTATAGAAGAAGCTATTTTGACTGAGCTGCGTAAAAACACTTTCTTAGTATTTTCAAGTTCTGTTTTTGGTCCAAAGTTTTAAAAGTGTGTGAACTTCACTTCAATGTGAAAGATTAGAACTTATAACGTCAGAGATACAAGTCATCCTATGGTGGACTGAGAAAAAAGTCCTAGTATAGTTTGTCGTCCAAAATGAGACAAAAAAGCCTTAGTATTGTATGTTGTCTAAAGACATTTTTGGACGATTTTGGATGACATACTATACTATGACTTTTTTGTCTCATTTTGGACGAAATACTATACTATGACTTTTTTGTCTCGTTTTGGACGACATACTATACTATGTCTCATGGTGTACGAGATAGGGGGCGCCAAAGTGGGTATAAATTCCTATTTTTCACAACAAAAAGCGAAACTCTTATAACTTTGCGATGGAAGATCCAATCCCAACCAAACTTCCTATGATTTATAATGGGTAGTTGCTGAAGGCGACTATATTGCCGAAAACAATACATTTTGAAAACAGCGCCTCCTGGTGGTGGTAGAAAATACTACAAAAAAAAAACTGTTACAACTTTGCCAATCCTGGTCCAATCTGAACCAAACTTGCTAGGATTGTTGATAGTCTGGCCCTGAACAAACCTATGTGAAAAAATTTCAAGTCAAAATCAGCGCCCCCTGGTGAAAGTGGACGGGCCAAAAAACTGCTCCACCCCCTAAAACCTGTGGTCCTGAGGAGCACGTTTAATGTACATGCACAAAACTTGGTACACGCGTTCCTTAGGTCACGCCGGTCAAAAAAGTCAGCGTAGCCTATGCTCTAAAACGAACAGGAAAGCCGCCATCGTGGATTGAAAGTAAATGCTTTGCTGATTTTGGCCATTTTGCACCAATGATATTTGAACAGATTTGTCCTAGAACTTTCATGGGATCACCTTCAAACTTGGTGAGGTCACTTTGGACATGTTGAGGATCCAAAGGTATCAAAATCTTTTCAATAGGTATTATGGCGTAAGAGTAAGGGGCCGGCAAAGTTGGTGAAAATTTTAATGTTTCGCCACAGGCAACAAAACTCTTATAACATTGCGATAGAAGGTCACATCCCAACCAAATTACCTAGGGTTGATGATGGACCTTTGCTGAATAAGTCTGGGGAAAAACTGTACATTTTTAGCACAGCGCCTCCTTGTGGTAACAGAAAATCCAAAAAATAAACATTTCGGTAATAACTTTTACAGAGTTAATCGTATCAAACTCAAAAATTGGGAAAACATTCAAAACACATGGTCGATTATGCGTGCTTTATATGATAACAAATCGTTCAACGGTGTTGCCACAGCAACACCGCAAAGTCAGATATTTGTGACAAAAAACAAACTGCTACAACTTTACGAATCCGAGTCCGATCTGAACCAAACTTGCTCTGATTGATGATAATCTGGCCCTGAAGATGCCTATATGAAAATATTCTCTTTCAAAAACAGCGCCCCCTGGTGACAGCAGACACTATGACACCTGATATTTGAATGAACTAATCCTAGAGTTTTTATGCTATCACCTTGAAAGTTGGTGAGGTCACTGTGAACAAGTTGCCGAGAATAAGTTCCTGAAAGCTTTTTAAAATATCGCTCGGTGTACGAGATACGGGGCGCCAAAGTTGGTGTTCATTCATATTTTTCACAACAAAAGGTGAAACTCTTACAACCCGTAAAACTTGTCCTCCTGAGGAGCACGTTGAATGTACATGCACAAAACTTGGTACTCACGCGTTCCTTAGGTCCAGACGGTCAAAAAAGTCAGCGTAGCCGAAGCTCTAAAACGAACAGGAAAGCCACCATCTTGGATTGAAAGTACATTTTTTGCAGATTTTGGCCATTTCGCACCAATGGTATGTGAACGCACTTGTCATAGAGCTTTAAAGGGATCACCTTCAAACTGGTTGAGGTCACTGTGGACAAGTTGAGGATCTAAAGTTATTAAAAGTTTTTTAAAATGTTACATGGTTTTTGAGATAGGGGGCGCCAAAGTTGGCGTTCATTCATATTTTTCACAACAAAAGGCGAAACTCCTACAACCCGTAAAACTTATCCTCCTGAGGAGCACGTTGAATGTACATGCACTAAACTTGGTACTCACGCGTTCCTTAGGTCAGGACGATCAAAAAATTCAAAGCAGCTTATGCTCTAAAACGAACGGGACAGCCGCCATCTTGGATTGATAGTAAATTTTTTGCTGATTTTGGCCATTTCGCACCAATGGTATGTGAAAGCACTTGTCATAGAGCTTTCATGGGATCACCTTCAAACTTGCTGAGGTCACTGTGGACAAGTTGAGGATCTAAAGTTCCTGAAAACTTTTTAATAAGTATCATGGCGTACGAGAAAGGGGGCGTCAAAGTTGGTGAAAATTTAAGATTTTCGCCACATGCAACAAAACTCTTATAACTTTGCGATAGAAGGTCCGATATTAACCAAACAAGTGACAATCGATGATGGGCCCTTGCTAAAGATGTCTATGCAAAAACTGTAAATTTTGAAAACATCGCCTCCTGGTGGTGGCAAACACTAGGAAGTCTGGTATTTCGCAACACACAACAAACTCTTATAACTTTGCGATTGAAGGTCAGATCTTAACCAAACTTGTGATGATAGATGATGGGCTTTTGCTAAAGATGCCTATGCAAAAACTGTAAATTTTGGAAACAGCGCCACCTGGTGGTAACAGAAAGTACAAGTTCACAATTTCCCTTATAACTTTAACAAATTTCCTTGTATCAAACTCAAAATTTGGGAAAACATTCAAAACACATGGTAGATGATGCGTGCCTAATATGATAACAAATTGTTCAACAGTGTTGCAATGACAACACTGCAAAGTCAGATATTTGCGACAAAAAACAAACTGCTACCACTTTGCGAATGCTATTCCAATCTGAACCAAACTTGCTAGGATTGATGATAGTCAATCCCTGAAGATGCCTGTATGAAAATATTCACTTTCAAAAACAGTGCCTTCTGTTGACGGCAGACAATATGACGTCTAGTATTTCGCTACAACAACAAACTCTTATAACTTTGCGATGGAAGGTCAGATCTTAACCAAACTCGTGACGATCGATGATGGGATCTTGCTGAAGATGCTTGTGCAAAAACTGTACATTTTGAAAACAGCGCCTTCTGGTGGTAACATAAAATACAAGTTCACAATTTCCCTTATAACTTTAACAAATTTCATTGTATCATACTCAAAATGAATGAAAACATGTAAAACACATGGTAGATGATGCTTGCTGAATATGATAACAAATCGTTCAATGGTGTTGACATAAGAACACTGCACAGGATCCACTCTACTGAGTGGTTCGTCAGTGCAGTAACCTTTGTTCGCCACATGATGGAGGCATTTGCCTACAAATCTATCAAATCTAACATTTACAGTTTCTCATGCTGCTCTAATTGGGATTGCTGTATTCACTTGAAACTTGATATGTGAGACCTCAAACCCGCCCGGAACATGTCTGTAAAGCAGTAATGCCAAAGTCAAATACACGGGGGGCCAAAATAAAAAAAACAAGTGGAGGGTTAAATTTTTATTAAAACTTGCAATTACTGCACATATTGAACCAATACCAATACCAATACCATAGCCTATATTGCACTTAATCATAAAATTAAATTAAATTAAATTAAATTAAATTAAATTAAATTAAATTAAATTAAATTAAATAGGAAAAAGAGGAAGTCTGCCATTTTAAACAGGAAGTGCCCTCTAACTTAACACATGGACGCTGAAAATAGTCCAAGCTGAAAATAACTACTACCGCAAGCAATGAATGAACGGAAGATGAGCTAGAGGACTCGCACGGCGAGGTGGGCGCAGGGAGACCCGCGAGCCGTCAAGCTCGAACCCGTTGATTACCGCTTGCGGTACTAGTATTCTAATTGTATTTAGTCAATAACTGTAATTAAACTTTGTAATTAAACTAAGTCTCTACTGCTCAGAGTTGGCAAGCTATGGTAGATTGCAGCTGAATTGGTGTTCCAATGATACCGAGAGCCAGAGTTGAAACTGTTTTTGGCAAGTTATGGCACAATACCACTTTTTTGTGTCCAATAATGATATCACAAACTTTAGTATCTACCGATACCACTGCAGATGAATTGCATTTTTGATTTGGCAGATATTTTAATGCCAGATGCCCTTTGTGAGTCAAACCCTCCCATTTATCTGGGCTTGGGTCCGATACTAGGAGTACACTGGATGGGGCTAGGGTCAATTTAGAGTGTCAATGGGGATTGGGTACATTACATGAAGTCTTTGCACTCAGGAGTGTACCTTCCAGCATTGAGAGTTTATACCTTGAGAAATGGATCAGTGCATTGACAGTACATTGTCCTGGATGTAGAGATACAAAGGAAATTTACACCCTGACACCTTTTAACAGATGTAAATATATGTAATGACCATGACACATGAGTTGAGAATATGCTAATTTGAGATTTAGTTGGGTTTTTATGTTCTTCTCTTTCCCAGCAGCTTCAATTAAGGAGACCCACAACCCCACTAAACATTGTCTTATCCAGTGTATGAATATTTACATAAATAACTAACCCCACGATTTTGTATCCTCTCCACAGCTGAGCGGGCCTTGGACACAATGAACTTTGATGTTATTAAGGGACGGCCTGTGCGCATCATGTGGTCGCAGCGTGATCCATCACTGAGAAAGAGCGGCGTGGGAAACATCTTCATCAAGAATCTGGACAAGTCCATCGACAACAAAGCTCTATATGACACTTTCTCTGCTTTTGGCAACATCCTGTCATGCAAGGTAAAAAGACCCTGAGCTATGTCGTGTTTGCTGTTTCTAAGGGGAGGGGGGGAAGGTTAAGTGTCACTACAGTGGTGAAGCATTTTTGAGTGTGAGCAGAATTTGCATGTGTTTGCTTTTCCCAAGTGTTTCATTCAGACTGTAGAATGATGAAAGACCTTCTACTCTGTTAATACCAGTGATACCATCACCTAACAGATACTAAAAGAGTTTGTTTTCACGCAATAAAATCAATTTATGCTGATAGTTGGATTCTGTAGATGCTGTTACAGTAAATATGCCATGGGAATTGTGCTAGTCAGCAAACTGTGTTTTTTGTATTTAAATATTAAAGGTTTGAGATCATTTTTACTTGACAAACCTCACATTGAGTGTCCCAGAGTGACCCTGCGGAGACGTATTCTCAAGATACAATTGGTAGAAGATGTTTCTGGGTTTCTCCACACAGCACAGTCCCATTGCAAAAAAAGAAGAATTTCAAACACTTTATTTTGTAAAATTACTCCAGGCATTATGAAGATTTATATTCTATTACTGCATGTGTGTGAGGCTTAAAAAGGCATGTGTCTTCCTTCTCTAAGGTGGTTTGCGATGAGAGTGGCTCTAAAGGCTACGGCTTTGTGCATTTTGAGACTCAGGAGGCAGCCGAAAGAGCCATTGAGAAAATGAATGGCATGCTGCTCAATGACCGCAAAGTGTAAGTGAATGTTTTGTCTAGTTTTGAAATTTGTTTTGTGCAAAGAAATGTGTGAATTGAGTCTTTTTATCCGCAAAGATCAAGACATTAGGGTAATAATGTAAAGATACATCCCACAGTACTAACTCAACCACACAGTTCAATAATTTGCCTTCTGTTGTTTATATTTATTACTTAAATGGTATTGCTATATTTACATTTCACTACAGATTCGTGGGCCGCTTCAAATCTCGCAAAGAACGCGAGGCCGAGCTTGGTGCCCGAGCCAAGGAGTTCACAAACGTCTACATCAAAAACTTTGGAGAGGACATGGATGAAGAGAAGCTGAGAGAGCTCTTTAGCAAATATGGTCAGTTGGTTGTATTTCGTTCTGCTATATTTTTCATAGAATTTTTGCATCCTCTGTGGCGAAGCACGGTCACTAAGGTTGTAACTCTGTCGCCCAGGTCATGCCATGAGTATCCGCATCATGACGGATGACGGCGGGAAGTCTCGAGGCTTTGGATTCGTCAGCTTTGAGAGGCACGAGGACGCCCAGAAAGTAAGATGGACTTTTCCTTTTTCTGACCCACTGAGAATGTCCACCATTTCCTGCCCCATAGCTGACTCTGTATTCTTGGTTGGTGCAGGCTGTGGATGAGATGAACGGGAAGGAGATGAATGGCAAGCTGATCTATGTCGGTCGTGCTCAGAAGAAGATTGAGCGACAGACGGAACTCAAGCGCAAATTTGAGCAAATGAAACAAGATCGCATGACTCGCTATAATGTAAGTTTCTTTGTCTGTTGATAAGTTGGCCTAACCAAAACCAGAGTAATAGACCATAATACAATTTAAAAAAATAACTTTATTGTATATCATAGGCCTGGGATGAAAAGAATGCAGCTTTGTCAAATTCAGTGCTCTCTCTTTAGTAGGTTGCACTGGCCAAAATGGCTGCAACAGTGACTGTAGTTCATGGGCCTCACATTTCTTCACCATAGACTGTGGGGATGAATATGTATTACAACATAAATTTAAATGTACAATGACTGTTTCTGCACAACTCCCTCAAGAAAGAAGAAATAAAACACATTTGAACTACTTTTACTTGTCTTTTTCAGGGCGTCAACTTGTATGTGAAGAATCTTGATGACGGAATTGATGATGAACGTCTGCGAAAGGAGTTTGCACCGTTTGGCACCATAACTAGTACCAAGGTACTACTCTCAGCTGTTTACTTATTTAATTAAAATTGACCGAATACTATTCAGGCTGCATCCATTCTATTTTGTTTCCCTTCTATTTAATTTTCAGCTCAACATGAGAACTCATTTGTGTATATATTAACACACCCCGATTGGTAATCATGATAATGCACGTATAATAACGTATGTGCCAGTGTAAACGGGAAGCTTTTTGTTATCAGCCAATAGTTGAATTGTGGCCATTTAGAATGAGTCAGAAGGAGAATGAGTCATCATTTTTAAAAGTTTCTGTTTCTGCCTGTCCAGACTTATGTGCAGCCTCAGGGTTTTCATACAAAAAATCAAGCCAGCATCATATTCATGCTTCTCTGTTTTTGGGGCTAAAAACATTGGGTAATATGGATGGCAAGAGCAGAATCTATGTGTTTTTGATTGAAAATGGTGTAATGTACTGTAGATGTGGCCTCAGTTACAGCCCTGAGACTATGCAGATGTATAGTTGGTATTTATTGTTAATAACAATCGTAATACATTGCATCTAGAATTGATTTTATTGGACGTTCCCCTCAGGTGATGATGGAAGGTGGGCGCAGCAAAGGCTTTGGGTTCGTCTGCTTCTCGTCGCCTGAGGAGGCCACTAAAGCTGTGACTGAAATGAATGGACGCATCGTAGCCACCAAGCCACTGTACGTTGCCCTGGCCCAGCGGAAAGAAGAGCGTCAAGCCCACCTGACCAACCAGTACATGCAGCGCATGGCCAGCATGCGTGCGGTCACAAACCCAGTCATCAGTCCCTACCAGCCGGCTCTGCCCTCTGGATACTTCATGGCAGCCATACCTCAGACCCAGAATCGCGCGACTTACTACCCAGCTGCAGGCCAGATGGCCCAGCTGCGCCCGAGCCCACGCTGGACCACCCAGGGTGCCCGGCACCAACGTGAGTGTCCCATTGTCACTGTGTGTATATATATTGTCATTTTAAAAGCAGTAGTACAGAAGCTGTTTGTACTTGTACATGATATTGATATATTTCTGTGGGTTCATAGAGTTCCAGAACATCCCAGGTGCCATGCGTCCCTCAGCACCACGGCCTCAGACCCTCAACGCGATGCGACCTGCCTCTGTGCCTCGCATGATGGCCACTCAGCGTGTCGGTCAGTCACTTATACTCGACCGGTAGCTTGTTTTTATTACAGTTTCTGTGTTTCTTGCACGTTTTGTGTTGATCGACCCGTCTCCCTTTTTGTCTTTTGTTCAGCCGCTCAGACAATGGGCCCCCGAGCCACCTCGCCCGCCGCAATGGCCAACCAAGTGCGCGGAGTCCCTCAGTACAAGTACGCTGCAGGAGTCCGCAATCCCCAGCAACACATGGCTGCTCAGTCACCCGTCGCCATGCAGCAGGTAGGACTGCATGTTCCACACCAATTCACCTACTCCTACTCTGCCTTCTGTGTTTCAAAGTCTCAATCTGACTTGTAATTCTTTGTCTCCTCAGCCTGCAGTCCACGGTCAAGGACAGGAGCCTCTGACTGCTTCCATCCTGGCTGCTGCTCCACCACAGGAACAGAAGCAGATGCTGGGTAAGATCCGGCAACAGGAGCAGATGCTGCGTCAGCCTTACATAGCATGTTTTTCATGTTTTTTTTATCCTTGGTCACTCCAAGCACTTAACATCTTGTATGCTATTTTAAAACTGGGACAAATGACACAGGGTTTATCACACCCAGACAAAATATTAGGGTTAATTCCATCCCGTCTAAAGTCCTCTATGTGTCACTCCTCTAGGTGAACATCTTTTCCCACTGATCCAGACCATGCATCTCAGTCTGGCAGGCAAGATCACTGGCATGCTGCTGGAGATTGACAACTCGGAGCTGCTCCACATGCTGGAGTCTCCAGAGTCTCTGCGCTCAAAGGTCAGTAGGTTTTAGAGTTTGTTAACATTAAGAGTCATTTGATTTTATCCACCGCGCAGTCCTATGACAGATCTGCCTGTGCACACTCATAAGCAGTTAAATTGGTGTACCTTATGAAGTGGCTGTATGTATTTTTTCTGTGAATGCAGTACTTTTAAAATTGTCACAATAATTTAATAAGTTTTGATTTTGTTTGCCCGAGTCATCAGTTGTAACGCTTACAGATTATATTAAAGGAAATAATGTTTCAGGAAAACCAAAAAGTTTTTTTTAAGTTTTAAAGTTTCAGTGTGTGTTTCATCAGCTTCTGCGACGTCATTTAAATACTCGATAATGTCAATTTGCATATCTTTAAAACAACAATCACCATATAGTGACCTCGGCTTGATGTTTGTAGGTGGATGAGGCAGTGGCTGTGCTTCAGGCCCACCAGGCCAAGGAGAACGCCCAGAAGAATGTGACAAACGCAACTGTTGTCCCAAGTGTCTGAACTCAAGGTATGTCTAGTTTTCTACAGCTGCTTTTTGTGATGTTTTGGGGGATCCAAACAGTTTTTATGAAGTATCACCCAGGCCATTGTATTCTTCAAGGGGAATCAATATATTAAAATATATATATTTGAAAGTGATATTGTTCTGATTATAAAGCATATTTGGTATTCATTTATTTTACATCTTTGTGTTTTCACAGGAATGTGCATCCTTGAGATTAATGTCATCAACGGGGGGAAAAAAAACAATATAAAAAAAAATAGAATTTAACAGTGAAAATTAAAAAAAAAGAAAAGAAGACACAAAACAACGTAAAAGAAGTCAAATAATATTTTTGGCAACAAGTCTCCAGCCAGGCTTAGGATAGACGGTAACACCAGGCCTTGTTTGCTGAGTTAAAGAGAAAAAATCCAAAAAAAGAGAAAAAGTTTAAATGAAAAAAATGATTGAAGGCTTTTAGAGGTGAGCTGAGTTTGAAAGCATTCCTTTCTGCCATTTTATTCCCTTTTAAATGTTTGAATGTACCCGGTTGCTAAAGCCTCTTATTGTGAAATTTCCTTTGACCTTTGCTTGCTTAAATAAAAATGACTTTAAAAAAATCTGTATGTGTCCATGTTTGGCTTTAACCCTTAGTGCTCACGTGACCGCAGGTGCACCCATACACAACTCCTTATATGGACATCCTGCGGTGTGTGTTTATACGTCACACAGCGTTTTTTCTTCTTATGTGATGTTGAGTCAAAGTTATGATTCATTTTATATCACATTTTTAGTAGTAATATAGTAGTAGTAATTGTGCAGAAGTAACTAAATGGAGCGTTTTGTTTTTGTTCATAAAAACAGGCCAAGTGAAATTTGAACTGTGATGTGTTTCCATATTTCACATATTCAATCCTATTTTAAACATTTTGAGTTCTTTTTGTTTGGTGTGTATATGTAGTTGGTGAAAATTATTTCTTTTTTCCATCAGATTACCTAGGTTGTGCTGAAAAGAAGGACATAAGACACTCTATATAGCCTCTGTATATACTGTATGTTTGTTAAACATAGTAATGGAAAGAAGCAGCTGAAATGCTCTGAGTTGTAAGGGTTAAGAAATGACCGATTTATTCCTGTAGTATGAGCCACTTTTGATTTCTTCCTGCCATCTGGGTTGTAACAGGAGTTGGAAGCAATCCCATATGCTTGTCAAAACAAAAATGAAACCCTTTTTAAATGAACAGGTTGGCAAAATGAAAATATTGTGTTTCAAATCTTTATTTGTGCTTTGATACAGAGAAAATAAATATCGGTGTTGATGGAAAAAGCACAGAAACACGTGTCAGGCTGTCATTCCTTTAACTCCGTCCATGACAGAGGAGATGGTGGTGGTGTGGTGGCGGCACACTGACTGCATCCTTTGGACCATTGGCTGTTTAGTTGCCAAGGGCGCGGGCCTGGCCCATCAGGGTCTGCAGGTACTCCTCCATCTGTTTCTGGAACTTGTCAACAATGGGCTTGATCTGGGCCTGAGCTTCGGAGGCCAGGGGTTTCACCTGCTCCTCCATCTGGGCCATGGCAGATTTCACCTGTTCCTGGACCTGAGCGGCCAGCGGCTCCAGCTGGGTCTTGATGTTCCTGTTGAGGAACAGCAATTTTATTTTTTTATTTTTTTTATTTATTTTTTTTCTATAGAAAAATAAGAAAAAAAAGACATCTGCCTGTGGCATAAATAATTAAAGGTAACAACAAGGCACTGAAGATGACTGAAATTATCATCCATCCATTTTCTACCGCTTTATCCTCCATCCTCCAGGAGGGTCACAGGCATAGAATAGAATAGATGCACTTTATGAAACTGGGAAATTATAGTCTAACTTTGTTTAGTGCCTAGATTAAACAGGGAGTAAAAGAGACGAAAGTGCTATGAATTTAACTTAAGTATTATAAATTTCAAATGGGAGTTTTCATATGGAAGGGTTCGATGCTGTACTCACTGAGCCTGGTTTGCCAGGTCCTGGTTGCTGATCACCTCAGTAATCTGCTGGGTCATTTTGTTCCTGAACTCCTCAATCATGTGGACGATGTCGATGTTGGCAGCATCTTGAGCGAAGCTTGCTGTGGGGTTTTCCAGGGACAAAGACAAAAGAAACGTGACGTCAGTCAATTGAGGAAACGTCCAAATAAAATAGAAAATATGCACAAGTTTTCATCTGGAGAGACTAAATATAAGTAACTGTGAGGGTCCAAACCTTGTGCCACAGCAAGAAGGACAACGGCTGCAATGAGGGAGAATTTCATGGCTGATCAGAGGAGGAGAAGACCTAGAGAAAACAAACGTTATTTAGTTTTATAGTATATGTGTAATAAAACAGCTCTGTATCTAATCACAGACCTGCTTTACATGGTGGTTGTTGTCTCTAGTAGTGGGATTAAAGATCGACTGTTGCTTAATCACATGACTCACTTTCTTTTTCTAGGAATCCTAGAATTTTTTTTAAATCTTTCCTCTGAGTGTTTGTCCAAACCCACGCACCAACATGTGTACACTTTATCTACTTTATAACACAAACCAGAGTGATGTCCCTGAAAAAGACTTGATTGACACAACTGAGATTGTGTGTGTGTGTGTGTGTGTGTGTGTGTGTGTGTGTGTGTTTTTTTTAAAAAAAAACTACTTTCAAGACAATATAACTTTTATTTTTTTAACATGAGTACATTTTGTTAAGGTTTTATGTCACATTTTAAATGGAGGAACACAAACGGGAGCATGTCTGGTGTGGAAAAGATGATTTCTGTCTCTGTTTCTCTTCATCATTTAAACATATTTCATCATCAACTCATATTTAAGAAAAAAGAATGATCTGAAATTAGCTTGAATGGAAGTTTTTAAGCCGTAATTCGTCACAGTGATATAAATCATGTCATCCACACTGATGTCACAAGTCACTACATCGTTAATTGATATTTCTAAAAGTCAGATTTGAATTACAATGAAATGTTACAGATTCTTTGCCCTATTTATTTTATAGTTTCCACTTCCCACTGTTTTATGCATTTGAGTGTCATTTGCTTCTTAAGGAAGTTTTATATGGATCATGAAACACATTTGAAAGTAAAAGTATTGTTCACATACTTCAATTTGGGAAAAAGTGCATGATTTTTGTCTGTAACCTGTTGTTTTTCCAGTTGTTTGTCTTTAAAATTAATAAAAAGCATCAATTTGAAAATGAAACATCAACATGACAGTTGACAGGTTATATTTGACTTTCAAAAGTCAGTTTTAGAAATAGTAGTTTGAATACATGATTTATGTCTCAGTAAATCATGTTGCCGTTTAAACCCACGAGTAAAAAAAAAAGCACCAGAAGTGGACTTACCTGTACCGCAGGAGAATCTGGACCGGATGGTGTCTTCTTCGGAGACTCTGGCCCTTCTTATAGTCTGGCTCGGTGATGCGGCGCTGTCGTGAAGTGAACATGATTGGACGAGATAGCGAAGGCGGAAGATTATTGGATGTTTGTGCCAGTAAAGCAGTGATGGAGTCGCAGTGCTGACCCTTGCTGCTCTCTCTGCCACCTGGGCAAACTGAACCAAAGTCCAACAGTCCCTCTGCTGACTGTCCAACAACCAGCATGAGTGTGTGTCTTATCATGTTGATTAAATAAAAAAACACTTAATCACCAGTGACAGTGTCACTGTTGCGACAGTGAGGCCAAACATGTTGGATGTCGCAAGTACAGATAAGATAAATGACAGTGTCGCCTGTTTGTTTTTGTTGTTCAGTTGTTTAGTAGTTTGCTCAGTCATCTTTATTGTGTTTAGTTTGGAACAGTAGAAGTGCTTTACAATTTTCTTTCACCACGTTGCCTGTTTATGACACACAGAACATTGTTTATTTAAATGTTTGTTTATTAACGGCCTGTAAATAAAGTTAATCATTACTATTGCTCAAAAAACTTGTTCATAAAAAATGAAGCTATATTCATTTATTTTATTATTGTTTTATTATCAGTCCTTTCCATACATATCAAATATTAATACATTTTTTAACCCTTAAAAGGTTTTTGTCTTGATGCACCTTCCATTGTATGGTCTAAAAAACACAATAAATTAATTATCACACAAACTGGATTATTCTTATATATATAATATATATGTGAAAAGATATAACATATTTCATAAAATGTTCAGGTTAACACACCTAGAGCACCGAAATAACCATAATTTTCAGTCCTCATCATACATATCAAACATTTAACCCTTAAATTGCCATGTTCTTCTTGTGATGCATCAAAAAGAGTGATTTGAACAGATTTCAATGAGGAAATTTTTTGTGCGTAAGTCTGTTAGTGTGAGTATTTTTAGTTAATGTTGATTACAATAGACTAAAAATAAACAAACCTGGCATAAATGTTTAACAATATGCACGAAAAAAGGATAAAATATTCTAAAGATTAATAGGCAAAAACACAAAAATGTGTCTCTGTGTGTTTAAGGGTTAAAGACTGGGGGCTCTTTGCTGTTTTAGTTTTTGTTTTACTTCCTTTCCTTTGATCAATTTTGATTGTTTTGTTACTTTCAGTATCTAATTCTTTAGAAATGTCTCACTGAGCTGCTCTTTGGTTTGGTGAGAACGATCATGAATTACTCTGAACCATGTGGATGCAAACCTTCTACCTTTGATTTATAGCCCGCAGCGTGCCATTGCTACTTGTTTATCTTTATGGTCGTCATAAAGTCACTATTCTCAACTTGACTCCTCTCTTAGGTCACTAACAGACAACTAAATATCGAAAACAAACACATATAGATTAAAAAAAAAATAAGAAGAATAAGAATAAGAATAATTGTATGATTCTCTCTACATCCAGATAGAAAACCACTGATGTTTTGACTGTGAAGGTTTGATTAAAACCAGATGTGGGAGACTATTCTTTGTGTCTTGAGACTGTTCACTGTTGTCTGGACTCATGTGATGGAAAACACTCAAAGTCCTCCCTCTAAAACTGCTCAATTCTACTATCAAGACATGTGTTGAAGCAGTAACCAGTACAAACTGCCCAATATAGCTCAACATAGTTATATTAAAAAGGGCAAAACGAAAACCTGAGAGGAGCCAAATGTAAGTTCTGTTTCATGTCAGATTTGAAAAAGCAACTTCCCTGACGTTCTGAGAGTAAAACTCCCCCACAAACCTATTTATCACAGTGAAGATTTACGAGGCTCAGAGTTGGTTTAGTCACTGAAGACCCGTGATCAGAACTGTTTTTCTACAAATGTGAAACTTTTAGGTTAAAACAGAAAGAATAGAAAAAGATAATCATGACATTTCTTTTACAGCAGAATCAGCAGAATCCACAAATGGTGTCTAAAGAAAAATGTGCTTTGTCTACACTATTACCTCTGACATGGTTTTATGTTCTGTTGCTACCATGGCTTATCATTTGATTGGTATTCTTATCAGTTTTCTGTTGACATAAGGAAATAGTTTCAACTACATTCAAAGGTCCAGTGTGTAAAATTAGGTGACATCTAATGGTGACACTCCAGATTGTAACAAATGAAGGACAAAATACCAAAATAAAGCTTATCGCTTATACATTACCAAAATAAAAATACTTATACTAATAATCCTACCTGAATCTGACTAAGCAAAGAGTGAGAAGGAATTTGAGTCGTGCTCATAGTAAATACTGTAAATGTTAACAGTCAACAGCGCATTATTAGCACTTATGTGACATTTACAGCTACTGACAAATGTAGTAGAATTAAAAGTTTTTAATTATGGATATTAAGTAATAATTAGTCAGAAACATTGTTCCATAGTAACACTTTTCTTTTGTCAAAGTCAAATATTTTACAGGTTTGTTCATAATATTAAGTGACATTAGTAGATTGATTGAATTTATAATGGCTGCTAGTTACTACAACAACAACAACAACAACAACAATAATAATAATAATTAAATAAACGATACGTGCTAGTAAGTATGATCAAATATTTAGTTAATAGCCATGTGCATGTTGAAGTTGGGTCCATCTGGATTCTCACTTATTGTTACTTATAACTTATTAATGCATATTTGTGAAACATATCTTTAATAAATGTGTGATTCGCAATGATTCACTCATGTGAGATTTTGGAATGTCGTAGATTGAGAATGTTTTATGTTTAGAATAAGGAGGTGCCGTCCTGTCCCAACTTTGGGATAAGATGAACCCTGAGTGTCTGCACTTATCCTGATGTGACTTATGTTGACGTCAGCTCTTATCGTTTCCTCTGTGTTATAAAGTTAAACTGTAGTACAGTAGACGGGATTTTCCTTTTGTTATTCATGAATTATTTCTATAGTGTGTAAGTATAGCCTGACAACTAGTGTGAAAACAGCAATACAAATATGAGTTGTTACTTTTAATCTTAGGAGAATTCAGTTTAGTTCTTATTATTTTAAATACACTACAAGGGCAACACACAGCCAAGAGGAAAGGGAACTTGGTATGAAACCAAAGGGCTGCTGGTGCGAGTCCCAGGCCAAGGCTGGATCATTGTTAATTGGACACTCTAAGGCCACATCCACACGGAAACGGCACAACATGTAAATGATCTTTATGATATTTGCTGTTTTGACAAAGTTTCCCATAAACACCGAATCGTTTTAGGAAAAATGTCTCCATCCACATGGAACCCTGCAAAACCATGTAGTACATATGCCAGGCCTGTAAGTGGCGCCGAGTCAGAGGATAGAGAGGGAAATAAAGAAAAAGAAAATAAAAGTCATCATGATGCAAACAGACCAAACAAGTGTTGACAACTTTGTGACAAATCTAGCAAGTTGCAACTTTCTGACTTAATCCTAACTACTTACTGAGGAGGAAATAGTCATTTACTAGTTAGTTCTGCATTTACTAACCCCAGCCACAAGGGGGCATCATTCACTGAACTCCTAGTGCCTGTTCCAAGCTTGGATTAAAGGCAGGGTTGGAGATCCTGGAAAAACAGTTTGAACAGGCTACATTTTGCATTTCAAAGGTCCAAGCCCCTTTCTTCAGACTTCCCTCTGAAGCTACAGATTCATGAGCATTACTTTTCGGAGATGCCAACTTTTTTGGTTACTTGATGCCGAAAAAACAACAAATACTCTCAAAAGAGCTCAAAGACATAAAGTTAACCCACTGGTCCAGTGGAAACAGAGACACCATGTCATCACTTTGCAGCCCTTTCTGGGCTATTTGTCAAACGCAGCACCAATTCATCTGTTCTGGCCGTTCAATAAGACTGGATGGTGTTTTTTACCGGCCTGTCCGTTCCACAGGTGGCTAATGTATTAATTACTTGGTTACAATTGTGGTGTGGTGGGAGGATTTTAAGCAATACAGAAAATGATCTCCCACCAGCGTCACGTCAGGAAGGGCATTCGGTGTAATAATCTCTGCCAAATCAAATATTTGGATAATCTGCTGTGGCAACCGCTAGAGCGGGAGAAGCCCACACTGTGAGTGACAGGCCTAAACTCTGCAAGCTTACATACACTCCGCATTACAAAACAAAAGGAAAATCAATTCATGGTCCAAATGTCAAAGGAAAGGAACATAAACCAGTGAAGCTGTAATACTCACTGGTTTAAATACAGTGTCATGAGATGAGAGCAGATGAGAACATGCCCTCCAGTGATCCAAAAGCTCCATTACACTTTTGATCTATGACTTTGTTTATTCTCATTTCTGTGTGCGTGCACTCTCATAAACAATGACAATAGGACGCTTCTTTACACTTTTTTTTTGAGTGGTTATTGTAAGATTATCAGCCTCACACTTCACTGTACAACATTGCTTTTATTGGATCCAGATGTACGACGACCAAACCACTGTTTTACTGCAGATGCAGCTTTAGGTTTAATGAAATGCTCCCTTGTTCCTCCTCTGAACTTCCTTGGCCTCGGTCCAGACCACAGAAAGAATGAAAAATTACACAAGGCCCAGCAAGTCATAAAACCCTCTTAGGAAGCGCAAGAGGAGGTCCCATTTCCTCTTCCAATATTTGTTTTGTACAAAGACGGTGGTCTACAGAGTGACTTCAACCCCAGTGTCTTCTCACTGTCACAGTGTGTGCGCTTATTTCAGAGCAGTCACATCTTTTCCATCCTCTGTCTCATGGAGTAAAAACTGGCTTATTCTGCCTCACAGTTGTAATCACATGCCTGAGGCTGCAGAGCTGGAGCTGTGAGCCCACACTGTAGTTGTTCTCTGCTGGTGCCACAGGAGAACACAGGAGGGAGAACACAGGAGGCTCACATTTCTTGGCTTGATATTTCTCTGACTCCCCCACTGTTGCCTTCAAGCGCTGCACAGAACGCAGGAAATATGAAATAACTCGAGTGGAAGGGATCCCCATAACTAACAAGTGGTGAATATGTAACTTTCTACAGCAGATTTGACATGTGGGTATTTATCGCGTTAAAGAAAATACCTTCATGCATTAAATGTACGGTAAGATTTTAACAATTAGGGCTGAAACAATTACTCGATTAGTTGATTTACTAAACTATTTTGATAATAAAAAAAAATCTGACTTTTTAACTCCTTAATTGTGGATATTTTCTGGTTTCTTTGCTCCATTTGAAGAAGATATGACTAAAACTTAGTCATTCTGGTTTGTGGAAGAAAACAAGACATTTAAGAACATCATAATTTACAAGTTTGACAAACGCTGATCAACATTTTTCAACATTTTCTGACATTTCATGAACCAAATTACCTGATTAATTGAGAAAATAATTGACAGATTAATCGATTATGAAAATAACAGCCCTATTGACTTTTGAAGCTGAAGTACATAACTTAATATAATAAAAATAAACAAATGTCCTATCATTAATCCTGTGCTGTAAGTGCAGCTGCATCATATTCACTGATATCATATGTGTGATATGGAGATTGCACGGTTTTTTACCGTTAAACAAGGCATTTTTGTTGTTGAATGTTTTGCAAAGGTAGACAAAAGGACAGAACATGACTGTAATGATGTCAGTGTTGGAAACAATATATACACAACTACATACAAACACACAAACCCATTCTGATATACTGTATATATTGTTAGTATATATTGTTATATTGTTAATATGATTGTTAGCTATTGCCTTGAACATTAAGCAATATTTGTTTATGATAATTATATCTAAGGTAATATGATTAATGTGTGTACGTACATATACATATATACACACACAATCATTTTTATCATTTTTATTTCAGTTGTCTATCTATCTATCTATCTATCTATCTATCTATCTATCTATCTATCTATCTATCTATCTATCTATCTACTTCTTCAAAGCTTGGTTTATGAACTATTCTCTCCTTGTTTGTCTCTTCTAAAGTGAGGAGCTGTAGAAAACGAGCGGTCCTTGAAGGCATCACGTGAGTGACAGTGCCGCAGTCTAATCCACGCGCAGTCACAGTGAGGATGAGGATGATGATACAAACTGTAAGCACCAGTGAAATGTGTCGAGGCAACATCAGCTTTAAGTTCGTCTTGTGGCAGTGATTGACAAAAAGCCCGTGAACACACGGTTCATCCAGCTCCACGTACTGAGTCTCAGCCTCAAACCGTCCCCTTGATCGGTTCCCATTTTCGTCCAGACCGGGACTTCGCAGACGTTACGTCGGGACAATGGAATCTAACCTGATCCCGGACAGTGTCCGCCCTCAGCGGCTGCAGCCAGGTATTGGATTCGGCTCAGGACCGACTGGTACCCTGCGCTCCTCTCTCCGGCCCGGGGTCACGGTGCCCATCGCGCCGCTGCTGCCCTCTCCGGCCTCGCTGTCCGCTTGTTCGGGGCCTCCACCGCCGCCGCCTCCGCTGCAGCTCCACAGCCTGTACGGCGGTATCGGAGCCGGGCTGGGGCCGGGGGGTGCCGGCCACTGTAACCCGGGGAACCCGGCGGTGCTGAAGGAGGCTGTGGAGGCTGTGGTTCGCAGCTTCGCCAAACACACTCAAGGTTACGGCCGAGGTAACGTTCAGTGGTGATAATGTTCCGTTAAAAGTGCAAATAATATCGAGTTTATAGAGAATAATGGGATAAATGTTTCAGTGTTAAATCGGCGAGGAGGAGGCGGTTAGAACAGAGACTTAGACATGGAGTAACAACACCACAGAAATCATCTCATACTCACTGTAACATGTACTATAATATTATTTATCTGATAAAATACCACTATTATGTTCATATTATTATTAAATATTGTTTAATTTTGACAGGGATCACCTATACAATAACATTTTAACACCGAATTATATGGTGTTAGTGAAGTATTTAAGTGTTATTTTAGCACTGAAAATGTTCAGTATAATACTAGTTAATACAATTATTGTTAAAATAACACCTTTTCTAAGCCATGCCATTCCTTGGTGTAATTAACTCATTTAATATTAACATAACACATAATTCCAATTAGGAACAAATACATGAAATTGAATACTTTCTTCTTTGTTAAAGTAACAGTAAAAGACCAATTATTGTTAGGAGGAACTCTTTTAATGCCACTTTAACACTACAGTGTTAAATCACAACGTGGTTATCATTGACCTTATTAAAGGATTAACTTCCTCAGCTCTGAAAGCTTCAGCCACAAACAATAAACTATTACTACAAGTAAATCGAACTCATGTCGTTTTATATTAACACCGTTAATGGTATTATTAAGCTGAACCTCACAACTAAAGGAAGATGTGAGTGTAAAGCTGTTTGTAAAATCAGGCAATAAACTCTTTTTCATTCAAATAATTAAAGCATCATTTTTGATCTGAGCAGAATATTTCTAAGTGCCACATGTGGATTGAATTCTTCAATAATAATAATAATACAATATAGTGTAATAAAATATACACAAATGCACAAAGTGACAACAGCCGTCACATTTAATAAATGTGATTGAAAGCGATGATAATGAAAACCTAATGTTCATAGTTTACTCATCTCTTCAACGCTGCGTTTATTTACTGACACAGAACAGATTTGGCTGCAGACTTAAAGACACATTAGCCCCAAACGTTGCATTAATGTTGGCACTTGGCAGGTGTTCACGTCTTTTGCTAATAGGATTTATCTCCAAAAGATTGTCCCACTGTGCTCTGACTAACAGCCTTCTTTTCTTCCTCCATCCCATTTAGGCTACTTAACACCGTCATCATTGGCAGCGGCTTTGAGAGTGGGATATATATTTTTTATTTTAATGTTGCTGCAGTTTTGTGAAAGACCTGTGGGAGAGAAACAGGTCGTTAGGCAAATTAGCATTTTGGATACATGTTCCCACATTATGATATAATTTGGCTTGTGATATAATCACGATTATCCAATTACCGGGGATTTCACAGACATTCATTCTTTACCAAAACAAACACAATAATGAAAGCAGCTCTTTCTGTGTTAGGAAAGACGTGTCAGTGAGGCAGTCTACTTTTACATTAGTCTAATATTTGAGAGGTATGTGCATTATTTATGTCTAAAAATGATCAAAACATTGTGAAATCAGTTGTGCCAAGTTTTCTTCACCACACTTCAGTTGTGCACAAACGCCTGAGACCCTATCAGGGCAATTGTCAGTGCATATAATACATCACCCTCCGATATCTGTCAGTATTTCCTGACTCTTTGTTTCTTCAGCTTTGAGGAAATGCTTAAAACGTGACAAAAATAGACATAAACTCTTATCACAGTCCTGGAATATTAATGCCCCTAAAAACAACTCGTCAGGATCAGAATTCGGTTTCTGTTTTAAGAAAATCATCCAATGGCTCGTTATACATGTGGCGCCACCGAGAACAAGATAAAAAAAGCTAAAAATGAATATGTCATATTGTGGATTTGTGTCAAAACAACAACAAAGACGGTCATAAATTTAAAGCTGTAGTGCGTAACTTGTGAATATAAACACATGTCTGTTACATCCAAACCATTGTCAATATGAGTTCACGTAATGCTTATGAAGCCTATTAGCTCCACATGTGTTTGTCAGTGTAGCGGTGTTTAGCTCTTGTGCTGCACACAGGAAGTGAATGTTTATTTGCTAAGACAACATTGCAGTAGTAAAGCGAGGCTGCAGACAGAAACACAAGGAAGTTTCAGACAGGATCGCCACCCATCCCTGCACTGCTGGTGTACACGCACAAGCGCTCCCTTAGTAAGGTCTTTTTAGATGAATGGAAGAAGCAGCCATATAATGTTACATTGTTTCTGTTCATGAAGACGGAGGCAGAATAATAACAATAACAACATCACCACTAGTTACGCACTGTGGCTTTAACATATAAAGTTCACATCACTTCAGCACAGTAAGAGCAATGACGGAGGGAGACACAGTTTGTCTGTGTCTGCATCAAACGGGGAAGAGCAGAAGAGCCCTGGGTGAAGCTGGTTGCATTCATGTGTCCCTGCAGACCCCAAACCCAAATCATTATTTATGACTCAGCTGCAAATCAGGCTGCTTGTCTTTGTTGTTGTTTCGTCTTTTGAAGACGAGACTGTAACTTGTGCCTGTGAGCACATAAAGTGTCGTGTCGTGGGTGTGTTTCTTTAAGTGAGCAGCTCTTCTGACTGAGGTGATGCAGTATTTCCTTTTGGCAGCCACATAAATATTTTCAGGAAAATCCCCTGGCATCCTTTAAATGACCTCCCCCACCCCCCTCACCCCGTACTTGTGTTTCAGAGAGGATGTTGCAGAGCACAGCCGGAGACTGACGGCACTCTAAATGTTCACAAAAGTGCATTTAGCTTTCATCACACTAATATCTCCTTTGTGTAAACAGGCTTAATGAGAACTTATTGCAATGTGACAACGTGTTTACATCTCCTCCCTCCAGTAAACGTGGTGGAAGCTCTGCAGGAGTTTTGGCAGATGAAGCTGACCAGAGGGGCCGACCTGCGTAACGGAGCTTTAGTTGTTTATGAAATGGTCCCGTCCAACAGCCCGCCGTATGTTTGCTATGTTAGTCTTCCAGGAGGCAGCTGCTTCGGAAGTTTCCAGGTACATTATCTGCACAGTTTTTGTTGAAACTCTTGTGTCGCTTTTCCTTTATACAGTTCCAGCACTACTCGGCTCTACTTTGGGATCAGGCATGTCGTTTTCCATTACTATAGTAACTCCTCAAAGTGGGCGGGGTGGTCATATGGAATTAGATTTGTGTAAATATTTTCAAACGAAAAAATATTGTATTTTATTTGAAAATACACTTATATAATATAATAATACAATATTTTGAATGATTAAATCGATATTTCATTAGCTTCTTAAAAAGGTGCTTCGTGAAAAGTGTTGTTTGAAAATATTGACACAAATCTAATACCATAGGTCGTCATAGCACATCTTTGCAAGACTAGTGATGAGCAAAGCAGTTTTTTCCGGTGTAACTGAATCATTAGAATCAGTTGATTAAAAAAAAACGAGTTCAGTACTTCCTGCATGACCGGAGCACAGACTCCATTTGACACTGAACTGAAATACGACTGAACGTGGTCGTGATTCGGTTCACAATCGCCGGCTTTCAGCAGTGCTGTCTCTAAATACTCCTCCCTTAAATATTCAGATTTTAGACATTTCCTTTGCTAAATGTTGGAGATTAACGCTCATCTTTTTAACTGATCTGCTTTTCGGCATTGTTCGATTTGATTCTCGTGTTGGACGTCACACTCATGACTCTTCCAGTGACGACACTCTCTGACCAATCAGTGTCATTCAGTCTGTCAATGTCACATTTTAGTATCGGCTCAGCTCGCTTGGAACCTCGTCAGGGCAGGTACTAAAAAAAGCACCAGGTACCAGGAAATGGTAAAAAAAACAAGTAGAGCCGAGTCGTGCTCGAACTGTATAATGAAAAAGTGCCATTAATACTGCACCACTGACATAAACAAGCTTACAAAACATCAATAATGCTGCAGCTGTATCATGCCAAATACCAAACACCAGACCAGCAAACAGTAAATAAAGACATGGACTGTTGCTAACTCCACATAAACTCCGGCTGTCCTCAGCCTTCATCATGTAAACCTGTAGATCTGCTTGTGTGCTTTGACAGTTCTGTCCCACCAAGGCGGAGGCGAGACGCAGCGCTGCCAAGATCGCCCTCATGAACTCTGTTTTCAATGAACACCCCTCTCGCCGCATCACGGACGACTTCATCGAGAAGAGCGTGAGCGAGGCGCTGGCCTCCTTCAACGTGAGTAAAGGAGAAATACCTGAAAGTTGTGAGTTTAATTCCGATTGTCTCTGAGGTTCAAGGGTATTCTCAGACGGCACATGTGACCGGAGCCGTGACATAAGTCTGTTGTGCATAAAGTAACGCTGGTCCTTACCAAAAAGTTTGCGAACATTAACATGTACAGTTCTATTATGTTAAATAGAAGTGACTTGTATTTGGACTTGGCTCCTGTTTGGTTCCATTGAAAACAGATGGAGTGAATTTTCCAATGAAGAACAGTTAGAAAAGTAATGAAAGTTAAATATTCAGGATATGGCACAGGGTCACTGGCACGCTGCCACACAGGGGTCCCTGAGAACTTTCCAGATTCATTAATTACTCTGGTTTAAACCATGTAAGGTTAATAATTACTTTTTTTCCCCCTTTTTTAAATCCTACATCTGTATCCAGATCCCCACCAAAATCTAATTACTTCTTCCATAATCTACACCACATGGAAATGTCATGTCACCCAAACTTGTTTTTTAGACTTTTGCTGTTCACAAACAACTAAATAGTACAGCTTTCTTAATAAAAAAGGTGTCAGAGTACAACGATTAGTAAATTAATTCTGTAATCTGAAATGGTTACTAGATTACTTTCTACTAAAACAATGTACAGTGAGATTATTCCAGGGGAAATACACAAGGGATTCCTGGAATATCTATGATATTGTGATACGTTGAGAGTGTGCGGTGCATTTTTTTTGCTCAGAAAACCTTTTAGTGTGTCTTTCTCATCGTAGATCAGAAGAATAGTGTGAATCTAGGTAGAGCTGAAAGAAGTATTGGATTATAAATCAGTTACAAAGTGAATCATCAACTTTTTTGATAATCGATTAATCACTTTTCAACATTTTTTTATGTTTTAACGATTACTCCATGAATCGAGAAACGTATCAGTTATGAAAGTAATCAATACATGATAAGAATGGATTCTCCATAAACGATAATCCCCTAGAATATTTTTCATCTTTAAAGTTGTCTCTGGGGGAGACAAAACTGAGAATCTAATCATCATAAAACATTTTGTTGTGCTTATCTCATATCAATACATGTAGGTCAGAAGAATCGTGTGAATCTAGGACTGCCATCTGACATTGATTCATCAAATCCTTAGATGATCCTTTTTCAATTTCCCTTAATTGGTCCAAAGAAAATATTACTTTGTCACTGTCTGTACGTAAACACAGTGACCAGTAATACTCCTCCGTGTCAGTGGATGGCAGTAGGGAGCATACTTGTAGTCTGTGAGGCCTGTGTTATTAAGACAACAGAATTAATCCACGTGCTGATTTTCCGAGACTTTGATGTCGTGTTTGTCGCTCAGCAGGACAGTTAGGTTTGTTTGTGTCCTCCATTGCCACCAAAAAGCAACATAACATCACTGTGTTCTTCTTCTGTCGAGCGAAAGAGGGCATCAATGCAGGCCAAGCTGGGCTTGAACTTTGTAATTACTTCAAACTTTCTGATGCACTTCTAGGATGTATTTAGAATTGGACATTTTTAAGGTTAGAGTTTGAATCACCACGACTATACTGAAGTGTTGGAGTCATGTATGTAACTACTAACTCAAATTTGATTGCATTTGATGCACCAGCTCAGAGACATCACAATGCTCTATGTTTTGGAGCATTAGTGCTGTGATAATGTCTTCTATAACCAAGCAAAATTGGCATGGGAACTGGAATATATCTCGGATTGATACTAAATCCCATTTTTTCCAATCAGAAATCAAACGGAATTGAGTTCTTGTGAGTTGGAATCAAGTCAATTCAGGAAATCGGCAGCGATGACTGAGCTCTATGACCTATGACCTGTTATCAGTGTGCAGACATTAATGTTTTGACAGGAAACACAGTTTATGTTCTGACGACATAAACAATGGCTCTGTTCAATTCCTGTTTGTCTGCAGTGTGTGACAGTGAGCTGTCATGAACCCCTGAAACAAAGTGAGCTCAATGAAATTCAGCCGTTCTTCTTTTGTTAATGAACCAGACAGACCGCTTTACTGCTTGTTTTTAAAACTCACCTCTATTCCTTGTCTTTTTACACAGTGTTTTTACACACATGCTGCTTTGATGTTGCACATTTTATTGCTTTTTACACCTGCTCCTTGTTTTATTGATTTTTTTTGGTTTGTTACATGTTTTATTACCTTCTATTTATTTTAACATGGCTGTACAGCACTTTTGGCACACCATGTTTTTCATAAATAAATTACGATTGGATTGGATTTGGGTACACATGGTGGAATAGTGGTTATAGCTGTTGCCTTGCAGCAAAAAGACCCCTGTGTGTGTGTTGTTTGAATGCTTTAAAGTGCTTGTAGGTGTGAATGTGAGAGTGAACAGTTGTTCATCTCTGTGCGTTGGCTTTGTGGTGGACCGACTTTGACCTGTCTTTTCCCATATGTTGGCCATGTGACCCTCATGTGGAGGATAAAGCGCAGATGGGATGGATGTACACCTGTAATTTTCCTCCTGTGACCTGTCAAAGTGTCTGAAAATGGCCTTTAATTTGAATTTAGCGCTCATACTCAAGGAAAACGAAACAATAGGAGAAAAAATAATGAATCCAGTGGTGAAAAGACTTTGTAAACAGGTGGAGTTTTTAATTCATGATGTACTATAAGAGTAAAGAAACAGCAGCAAACTGTCACTAACTGCATATTTTCACACCAACAGGGAAACAGAGAGGAGGCCGACAATCCCAACACAGGAATCGGAGCGTTTCGCTTCATGCTTGAGTCCAACAAAGGGAAATCGATGCTGGAGTTTCAGGTGCATAAAATCAGGAATGTCTGTATCGTGTTAAGTGGCGCTTTATGCTTCACACGAGTGTAGTGCGGAAATAACAGCTGCAAGCTCCCGGCCCAGATGCTGCCCTAATATGTTTTGCATGTGGTGAGCTTCGATGTGTTCAAATGATACGAGAGAATTCAAATGTTTTTTAGATATTTGTAGCTTATTTTGAGTATTACGTAAGTTCATACACTCTGTAACTCTGTGCTTTCACTAACTGGACAGTAAAAAGGCTGAATGCAGCGCGCATGATTTAAATAAGTGAATTAGTAAATGAGGAGAGTTTAGTGTCAAATGTCTGCTGACCTGTCTGGCTTTGTGCGTTCAGGAACTGATGACCGTGTTTCAGCTGCTGCATTGGAACGGAAGCCTGAAAGCCATGAGAGAACGACAGTGTTCCCGACAGGTACTGTTTGTGACTCCGGCCCATTTCACAGCTGGATGCAATTATCCGAGTACAGTAGTGGTTTTCAGTGAGCTAATTATATGACAGCTCTTAACTGTTCCAGACAGATCCCAACATTTTGTTTTGCCCCTGTCATGACGAGAGCAAAAAAAGAGCAGTGGGAAACCTGAAAACAAGGAGACCAGAAATAAATTCTAACAAAGCTATCACAGGGATTACAGCTAGTTAAGCTGTATTTACGCTTTTCAAGATCTGCTCTGTACTCGAGAACAACAAATTACAAACAGTAAATAACTTTGCAGCTCGTTGTTTCACAAAGGCTGTAGGAAATTATCTTCTGGTTTTGGGCACAGAGAAACGCAGAGTTTCAGGTTACATTTTGCTTGATGCAGCGCTGGACTGTGTTAAAGGGAGACTTCAGATTTGTGAACGTTAAGTTGTATGACAACGTTGTTAAATCATTTCACGAGGGTTCAGTTTCGGGGATCTCGGCCTGGTTCGGAGCGGCGAAAAGTAGTTCTCGGAGAGAGTTTAGATCACGTAGCTAATGGGTTTTAAACCACAAACAAGTTTGAACAATAAAACTCACTGTCACCACAGTTAGGCACTATTTCCTGGCCAGTGCAGCCGCGCAAGTCACAAGTCGCGGCGTTTCAGCTGATTTAGTCAGAGAGAGCGAGAGAGTAAGGGAAATTAAACAAACATGTCCAACTAAGAAACTGATGATGAACCGTGTATACAACTGTATGTTCACAAATCTGAACTATTCCTTTAAGTGACAGTGATTTTCCAAAGTGACTGTGTTCATCACACTTAGCAGGACAGTCTCTCATAAAATACCGTCTGTGGGTTCGATGTTGTTGCAGGTTTTTTCACCTTTGACCTTTACACTCAGAGATTTCCCCCTGAATCTCTGAATCTCTGAATCTTACCATCATATTGTGTACTGTAAATGGTGCATGACCACAAAAAATGTAATGCAATCTTGTGAGTCTGGCAACAAAGTGATGAGCCACGACCCATCCTTACATGTGACACGGTCAGCTGTTGTCAGGTGACCTGTTATTTGTAGAAACGTCCATTACTTGTGTCACTTTTGAATCTTACAAGCTGTTAAGTTCTATTTTGCAAAAATGACTTCCAAAGTCCAAGTGATTAAAGAAATCACAGATTTGAGGTTTTATTGCAATTTCAGAAAGTGCCCAAACTTTTCTGGAAATGAGGTTTGTAAATACGAGACTTCGAATTCCTTCGCCGACATGTCAATAACAAAAACGGAAAGCAACAAAATCCTGAATCAACTCTGCTGCACTTTGCAGGAGGTGCTGGCTCACTATTCCCACCGGGCTCTGGATGACGACATGCGCACTCAGATGGCGGCCGACTGGGTGAACCGGGAGCAGAGCATAGCGAGCACCATATCGCAGGAGCTGGCCTCCACGGAGCGGGAGCTGGAGGACGCCAGGCTGGCGGGCAGAGAACTGCGCTTTTACAAAGAGAAGAAGGACATCCTGATGTTAGCGGTGGGCCAGCTCAGCGCAGTCAACGCTGCCACTCTGCCTTCACACTAAACCCCTGCGCGTACAATCGTCCACGCAGGATTCTCGGTAACAGTATTGAACTTTTCACAGAGATAAAGATGAGGCATCTGAGTTTTTTATTTTTGTATCTTGTGTATCTTATGCTTTTTTTTTATGTCGACCAGGTAATCAGCCCTTGATTTTACAGTTTGAACATCTGTCCATAAAAGAAAAACCCGTTGTTTCACGTTTATATCTGTTACCTCTATGTGCCTAGTGATTGCAGGAAAACAGTACTTTTTATAAAATACCTGTAAACGTGCTCGGTAACTCCTTTCCCCCCCACCACTTTACAACAAAACCTGCCTTTCATCATCGTGAATGTACAGGTCATGAGGTAAAATGACCAGACACGTATGAGGTAAAGATCATTCTTAAGTCAGACCGGTGCATTTATTTTATTTGGGTGGCTATATTTTAAATAGTTGAGGTAATAAACATGTAAAAAAAAAACTTGCTAAAGAGCGTGCAAACCAGAACACAAACCTTGTGTCCACTAATAAGCTGATTTATTTCTAAAACAGAACCACAGAAATGGCAAAAACAGCAATGAAAGGGATCAAATATCATCAGCACAACACAGTGAAGTTTTATGAAAATGTAACGTAAGAAAAACATTGCTCTGACAGCAGCTCAGGTTTCTGAAAAATCAGACGGCGACAACGTTTCTTTCTGTCTTCGAAAAGGCTTTTTTATCAAATACATTTATTTCTTATTTGTATTCTTGACGGCCATGACACTATCTGAATGTATATTCTCAGTGTGCTCTCAACTAACGGACCTGTACAACGACGATGTTTTAGCCTCTGGAACCGCTCTCGTTAGAATGTGTTTTGTCGTGTGCTTCATCTGGAGGAGAGGAAATAAATCTGGTGAGGGTCTCAGCTGAAACTATAAATAGCCGCAGTGGTGTAAGGCCAAAAAAAAGGCCAAAAAGAGAGAGAGAAAAAAAAAAGCTGTGGGATCTTCAGCAAAGATGAAGTTTCGCTTGATTCACAGTGTGTGAGTCATGTGTGACTCATTGTCGTCGATACAAAACAGCACTTGGTGGTTTTTGTTTATTAAAATGTTGGGAGAAGAGTTTGGTTCTCGGCGGCGCTGGTGGACGTCCATGAGTTCAAACCGTGTGTGTAACTCACACCTTCTCGTCACCTTTGACGTGTTTTTTTTTTTTATATATATATATACATATATATGTATAGAAGGACCTGATCTCTTTGAAAATGCGATATCCTTTTATTTGCCTGTGTGATGTATATCAAATGTGTTTTACGACATTATTAAAACGAAGGGCGTTTGAAAGGGTTGCTTTCTTTTAAAGACCCCGTTCAAAAGGGAGCGAGAGTTTAATTGATCGTGTGTGGAAACACGGGCAGCTGCTTATGCAAGTTAAACAGCGGGAGGGCTCGTGCTGCTGCTGCGCCCCTGTGTTGATCGTCAACAGACGAAACTGATTAGACAAAATTTACGGACATGGAGACTGCGGATAAAAAACAAAAGATGCAGGAATGTAGAATGATTAAAGCCAGACCAGTTTTTAAATTCTGTTGCTGTACTTCTTCTCTGCAATGGTTGTGCCTTGGTAAAATTGGTAACATGCATTTGTTGGGCTTTTTAAATTTCCTTTAATGGGGTCTTAAAAAGACGCTTCTTTTCGGTTTGACATGTAAAGGGGATAATCCAGCATATAGATTACATACAGTATTAACTGTTGCAATACCTTTAATATGTGATTACAAAGGGTTTATTACTACCTTTGGTATACGTTTATAACCGTTATATATTGTTGATTTGGTACTCGGCTTCATGTTTGAACGGTGACGGGTGAAGTGATAAAACACACACACTCGACCTCACAGCTCTGCAGCTTGAATACTGCCGCGATAATCTCACTTTTTACAGATCGAAGAATCGAAAACGGTTTTTGAGCGATTGGTTTGTCCCGTGAACCGATTTCAAGTCCAGCCTGAGAACAAACTGCACTGTCTGTGCCACAATTAATTCATGAGAAAATATGTGAGAGTATTCTAATGAGCTGGTGACATGAATGAGGCCGAAGTTCTTGAATTGTGCGTTTTTATGTATTTTTCCCTCTCATTTAGACGCTTATTTTGTGTTTGATCGTTTTTGTTTTTACCATAAGCCATCAGTGTCAGAGCTCTGTTCTTATAAATGCCTTTGGACCTTTCTTTTGTGATCTTTATCAATGAAGGCTTTTTATATATATATATAAAAAAAAGAAAAGTAAAAGAAAAAAGAACTGTATATTTTTGCTATCCATTTTATAAAAATAAAAGTGGGCTTTTCATGTTTTGGTTTTCATGCATGTTGTGTTGATTACGTTTTGTTTTTCTATGTTTCATATTTGATACAGTATTGTTTGAAGTGTTTCTGAAGACCTTTATTTTATGTATTTTCTATAAGCATTTTGTATTTCATGTTTATACCTTTAGTAGATTTATATGATGTAATAAATTGACTGATAAAATGTATTTTAGTGTCATGTCACTTGTTATGCTGCTTTTTGACTCTCAATTACAAAGCAGAATCTAAATAACAAAAAGATATCTTGATTTAATCAATACTTAATCTATAATTTTCAGTGTTAACAAAAGATATTTACAGCAAACAGCCTAGCACTTATACAATATCATTCTTCTTATCCATGAGAGCAACTTCAAACATAGAGTCTGAGTCATGTAAATGAACTCTCACCAGTTACACAAAGAACAAGGAGTCGTGCAGCAGATGGTGCAGCTCCCACTGCCTGATCTCAGCTTCATGAGTGGGATTCAGGTGGGATTACATGAGACATCCTACATCTCAGTGGAACTGGTCATTTCTATCATGTACAGTGTGAAAAGAGGATTATTGTTGCTTCAACGGGGGGTCACACTAAATCTGGATTTGTTTATTTTACAGTTTACTGCTATTAGCTTAGATTTAAAGGATAAACAATTCATAGTATTATACTAAAATTGTTATTTAATGTTCTATCAAAGCACCTGATTTGGGAAATATAATGTTTTATTTTATTTTATTTTATTTTATTTTATTTTATTTTATTTTATTTTATTTTATTTTATTTTATTTTATTTTATTTTATTTTATTTTATCTTTTACTATTTCCGCCTCCGGTACGCAGCGCAGGAAGAGGCGGGGCTTCAGTCCACAACGCTTGCCTTCCGTTGTTCATTCAACATGGCAGCGGGACCAATTTCAGAAAGAAACCAAGGTTAGTGCGTCATTTATATACACTTTTCATTTTTAAGTTGTAGTTATTCATACGATAACACGTAGGATACACTTCAAACTCCTCGCCCTGGCATGTTGAGTGTCGTAGGGAGACTAGTTATTCAACAGTTTGTGGTAAACCACGGCTCGATCACATGGAAATGGTCTGTCGTTGTTAGCCTAGCTCGCTAACGTTAACAATCATATCTTCTTATTTTAATTACACAGAACCACACAGAAGAAGTCAGATGATTGATTGATTTAGTGCAGGTGTTCATGTCGTTAGCACATAAAAAGAAAAACCCAGCTCATGGCGGCTATCAGTTAGCTTTGCAAGTTATCTTAACGAAGCTAACAGCTACTTCTTGCACATAATTGACTAAATAAAGTACAACACGTGTAACATTTTGTTTATAATATGAGTTAGGTGTTAGATTTTCCTCATTTTTCGTTTCATCAGCAAGTGTTTGAAAATCAAGGTTGTGGTTTTGTTAACTTTGTTTCTGTATTCAGGTTGTTTTCAAGTGATCAATGTGAAAATGTTAAACTTCTAGAAAATGTTTGCGAATCGGCACTGAATGTCAGGATTTGTTGATTGGTTATTCTGTTATTAGCCAAATATTCATAAATAATCAAAGCAATGTTTCTGCAGTTTTTAATTGTGATTTAAGATGTAGAAAATAAAAAAAAAAAACTTCATGACCTCATGTTAAACATAAATACTTGATATATTGATTAGTTTGGTCCGTAAAGTGTCAGAAAATGTTGATCAATTAAACCTAGAAATGATGATGTTCTCAAATATCTTGTTTTGGCCACAAACCAAAATTATTCAGTTTTAATGATTTCCATGTTATATGGAGCAAATGAACCAGAAAATATTCATATTTAACAAGCTCAAAAAACACAAAGCCTGTTATAGGACACACACTGATTAACAAAATAGTTGATTAAGTTCTAAGGCTAACACAAACTGTACAGATGATACAGATTTTTTTTAATTGTCTGGAAAGCAAGGCAAACATGAAACCTGAATCTAATCACTTTTAGGGTGAGTTTGAAATGCAATTCATATCACACATATTTCCACAAATGCCACTTATCGAGGTATGTAACACTCATTGTGCCCGAGGTGTCCTCTGTTTCTGAATTTGGCTTGATGGGGTGATTGTTTGGAGAGTGAGATGATGTACCTCTGTTTTCTAGCCATCCATGTTGCATGTTTGTGTATAATTAACAGTGCAGACAGTTTTAAAAGGGTGTGAAGCTCTGATTAGCCTGCAGTCTAAAAAAATGACTTGTATACCAATACCTTGGCCTGTGTTGGACATCAAACACGTTACCAAAACAAATCTATTCGTTCTTTTTTTCCAGACGCCACTGTGTATGTTGGCGGCTTGGATGAGAAAGTATCAGAGCCGCTACTATGGGAGCTTTTCCTGCAGGCTGGACCTGTGGTCAACACACACATGCCCAAAGACAGGGTCACAGGCCAACATCAGGGTGAGTAGATAAGCCAACCCGACATTAACATTTTCTTAAATATTCTCAAGCATAGCTGACAATCATGGAGCTGACCCTTTTCCTTCCTCCCCAGGCTATGGTTTTGTGGAGTTCCTCAGTGAAGAGGATGCTGACTATGCCATCAAAATCATGAATATGATTAAGCTGTATGGCAAACCAATTCGAGTCAATAAAGCCTCAGCCCACAACAAAAACTTGGACGTGGGAGCAAACATCTTCATCGGTAACCTGGATCCAGAGATTGATGAGAAACTGCTCTACGACACGTTCAGTGCTTTTGGCGTTATCCTCCAGACGCCAAAGATCATGCGAGATCCAGACACGGGCAATTCCAAGGGTTATGCATTCATCAATTTTGCCAGCTTTGACGCGTCAGATGCTGCCATTGAGGCCATGAACGGCCAGTACCTCTGCAACAGGCCCATCACTGTGTCATATGCCTTCAAGAAGGATTCTAAAGGGGAGCGACACGGCTCGGCTGCGGAGCGACTCCTCGCTGCACAAAACCCTCTTTCCCAGGCAGACAGGCCTCACCAGCTGTTTGCAGATGCTCCGCCAGCATTGACAGCAGCAACACCAGTCCTGACCTCAATGGGAGCTGGGATGTCCATGCATGGAATGGCAGGTAATGAAAACCAGTGTTTCAACAGGGCAGAAGTTAGTGTCAATGATGTGTTATGACTCGCTCAATTTCACTTGCAGTGATTTTGCCCACATTAGAATTTTGGTGGGGAAAAAGTTGCTACCTCATGATGTCAGTTCACATGTACATTGAGCAGATTATGTAGTGAAATGTAATGGTGTAATTGAATGCCATAGTACGTCTAAAATAATGAGGTGTAAAACCATCTTTGTAGGCTGTGTGTCTTTGAAAGTCACATTCCTCCTGTTCATAATTTGCTCTTAAATATAAATGTTGATGCTGCTCTTACAACATCTCACAAATGTAGTTACTTATTTATCAGACGACGAGTTTGACATGGTTGTACATTGGTGGAAAATGAAATGAAAATGAAATTCATACATTTGCTTAAACTGTAATTGCAACTTGTCTCTGTGCAGGTATGCCACCTCCTTCTGGTTTCCCTCCTGTTCCTCCTCCGGGGTCAATGCCTCCATCAATGCCCCCATCTATGTCCATGCCGCCAAATGCCGGGGGCCCACAGGGTGGTGGTGGACCTCCACCTGGACCACCGCCCTTCCCTCCTGGCAGCATGCATCCAGGTAATCACCTCTTGATGCTAAAATATATACAGATGAAGCTATAACCTGTGCAACACAGCCAAGTGTCCTCTGTTTTACTGTAATGGATGTGGGCGTACTCAAAATTAGGGACAAGGGGAGTGAACTGGTCGGTTAGATGTTTGTAATACACATACACATACTGTCTGATATAAAAGGCAAGAAATTATGTAAGTGATTAAAGCACTAAGCACTTAAGATGTGATGTGTATTTAAATCATCAATCAATGTCATATTTAATATGAAAAGTCAACTTGTGGAAAATAGTGTTTACCACGAATCACTGTCATTATTCCTCTGTATTATTATTTAACTGTAGATACATTTTCATGGCTTGATCTTGACGTCACCCGTAAGAGTCTGAATTTGAAGCCCCCAGATTTGGCCGGCACCGTGTTGACATTTTTTTTAAACATGGGATCAATGACATCATATGTACTAAGGCTCCTATTGGGTGATACTAGCTGTCAATCACACTGGTATCCACTCATGTGCCATACTTTAATGTCATTTTTTCCCTGTAAATTGTGACGTCATTTACATTATTGAGAAAACAATATGACTGGGACAATTAACTTCTCGGGAAATTATTTGCTGACATTATAAAAAAAAGTGAGATACACTCCCATGCAAATGAGTTGTATTTACAACCATCAAAGTCGCCCCCCTGTTGGCTGTTGAATACATTCTTGCTTCCCTGTTGGTAGACGTGGATGACTAAGTCTATGCTCATACACTTCATTACCTCTGTGACACAGGTATGCCTCAGATGCCCATGCCTCCTCCTGCTCCTCCTGGCATGGTTCCTCCTCCTCCTGCTCCCCCGGGATCAAATCAGCCACGGGCACCACTGCCCCCCGGCATGCCTCCACCCCCACCTATGGGCATGCCACCCAGAGCACCATATGGACACATGGGTGAGTACTGCGGCACTTGTTGTTTATTAAAAGCCTCTCCATCCGTCTTCATATTAAGGAGGAAAACACATTTTCTTTCAGGACTGAGTGTCAATAATTGTTCTTCTTTGTGGCTATATTATACAGCAGAATAGATTTAATGATTTGTTGTATTGACACATACCCACATTGCCATGACTACCATGACCCTCTGACACTCAAAAATTCTGCTTATAATCTATCGTATAGAGTGAGTATTGTGACTGTTGAATGTGGAGCGAGCAATTGACCAGAAGCAGTTTTCTCCTTATTAGTGTATATAAAAATGGACGTGTCTTCTGGTTTGAAAGTGAAGCCTATGAAGGAGCGGTTAGCCACAAAAATCTCTTATTTGAAATGGAATGTATTGGAAAATGAGATTCTACACCTGACTTGGTTTATAACACCAGTAAACATCTGGAAAATAGACATAGCGTGGATACCGTTCAGCATTGTTCAGTTTGATTCTTGTGTCAGACGTCGCGCTCATGACTCTTCCTGTGATGACACTCTGACCAGTGGCCGGCAGTCTCTCGACGTCACATTTTAGTGTCAGCTTAGCTTGCTTGGAACCTCACCAGTACAGGTACCAAAAAAACACCAGGCACCAGGTGCTATCACTAATGGAAAAGCAAAATAAACCTGAGTCGAGCTGAGCCGTGCTAGAACTGTATAATGGAGAAGCATCATCATGATTATAAAATGAAGGATAATAACCACATCCTATCATAAAGAAAAGAGCGGAAAAGAAAAGCTGTCTTTGTTTCTCCCAGGTCCGCCTGTTCCTCCAGGTATGAGAGGCCCACCTCCTCCCATGCCTCCACCTGGCTATGGAGCCGGCCCCCCTCGTCCACCTCCTTTTGGTCTTCAGAGAGGACCTCCAATGCCACCAAGGCCCCCTGGTGCTCCACCACGTGTCCCTATGCGAGCACCAATGCCACCGTAATCCATCTCAGACTGCAGAAATTTGCTTCACATCTTACTTTTTTTAAAAACCCCATTGTTAGATTTACTCAAATTTGTTATCGTGAGACTAATTTAACCATCTCTTTGTATTTTTTTTGGTCACTGTACAGATGAAAGACTTGATTAATAAAGTTTTTAGTACAAACCGAGGATGTAATTCTTCTCACCATTGAAGAGGCACCTGACACCTCTCATGTTCCTAGCTGTTTGAGGTTTATTTTATTTTGGTCTCCTTTCTGTGGAGAATGATGCTCTTCTCTTTATTGTTTTAGGTGTGGAATCATGCAACTCCTTTGTGCTGGAAATTGAGTTGTAATTTTTCCTTGAAAACTTTGTCCTAGTTGCCAAGAGAATAATATAGTGAAAGTTAGGCCTGTAATCACTCATGATGAAGTTTTTCTATCAGCATTATGCGCTGTGTTTTAATATCATCATGAACATTTCAAGCCAAATAGCTCTAGATATTTCCCTTTTTTATTTCTGTAGAGCTGCAGAGAAATGTTCTCGTTGGTCAGGATCCTAGTGATAGATTCCCGAATAGAATTATGCAGTATATACATTATTTTATAGGTTACTGTGCTACTGCTGTTTTGATCAATTAAAAGCAACATAGTTTGATCAGATTTAAAGTCAAACCTGTTATGTGCATTATGTAGATCAGATGCAACATTCAAAAATGAATTATATTATTATTATTAATTACATTAAGCCAACATAATGACTGAAAATTAGCATGTTAAAGGTACAGTGTGTAAGATTTAGCAACAGTTATTGGTGAAGTTGTATGTTACAGCTTCTCTTCTAACTGTGTAGCCTTCAGTTAGCATCAAACTGAAAAGATAAAGATAGATTAAGTTTGTCCATCGTGGGCTACTGTAAGAAACACAGTGACCCGAAATGGCTGCCTCTGTAGAGCTGACCCAGCTCCTGATAGAAATAAAAAAATCCTCATTCTCAGCTAATGAAGAAAATTAAACAACTGATACAATCAGGTGATTGTACACTTAAACAATCTAAGTATATTTTATCTTCAGTTTTGCACACTTCATCTTTAAGTGTAGTTTACTGTCTCTCACTTCCTGTTCAATGACCAGTATGAAAACATTTGTACAATGTGCTCTCCACTCTTTCTCAAACACTGCAGGCTCTCAGGACAGAGACCAGAACCCAGAGCAGTTTGTTTCATCTCATTATTTATGACTTTGTTCCCCTGAGACTCACACGCTCACACCCAAATCTAATAAACCCTACAGAATATTGTTTTGTAGTACAGCATCAATACGCTCGTAAATGTGGTAACAATGTTGCAGAGCTGAACTGAGCGGCTGCTGGTAGTGTGTGGGGTCTAAATATCTTCAGATATTTTCAGATATCTGAAGATATCTAAATAGTGTTTTTCTTAAGTGATTTGGTTTTATTTTGGAGTAGAATATTTGCTCATTTAGTGCACATTTGCACAACTGTTTTAAAAAGTCCTTAACCGGTCATTAACTGGTTAACTTGTTTAATTCAGGTCTAGTATCACCACACTTTCTGCATGGAGTTGGCATGATCTCTCCGTGTGTGTGTGTGGGTTTTCTCCGGGTTCTCCAGTGTCCCATCACAGTCCAAAAACATGTAAATTGGACATTCTAAATTGACCGTGGGTGTGGATGGTTGTCTGTCTCTATATGTGGACCTGTGATGGACTGGTGTGCCCCACCTTTCACCCCAATGTCAGCTTAGATTGGCACCCTCATGTGTGGAGGATGGAGTGGTATCAACCCCCTCCCCCCCCCAAACCAAATTCAGTTTAGGGCCCCATAAAGGCTTGGGCCGGCCCTGTAATGTTGTAATAAGAATGTAATATTTTATTTCTACAATTCTCATCAATAATAGCTTATTAATGGATAATGTGTGTGTGGGAGTTGAATCTCAAATCTCTGATATGTTGATTATCAAAGTTGATTCACAAACATCTTTTTGTGCAAGTGTGACTCTGGCGATGGAAGCCGGTCATTTTCATTTCCAAGCTCTTACTTTCAAATATCATGTATTATTGTTACTGTCGCCAGTAACACACACTTACTGTTATTACTGCCAGGCTTGATATTACATTAGAAATGAGATGGTATTACAATAATTACCCCCCCATTAAAATGATTAACGTGCTCTCACCATGTTATCACTACACTGAATGTGCAGTGTTGCCGTAGTAATAACCACACTTTACAGGAACTATAGTTTGAGGGCACCATTTATGAATTTCCTTTTATTTCTCACCACATGATCTCAGCTGTCGTTTTTTTTAAAAAAAAATCTCTACGTCACTCAGTGCGCGTGTCAAGAAAGTCTCACGTTTCTTTGTGGCAAGACTTAAATGCAGTGAAGTGGGGGGGACCCGAGTGGTTGTCATGGCAACCGCAGTCAAGTGCGCCTGCACGTGCGTGCACGCAGTTTGATATGTCACGTACGTTCAGACGATTAATCATCTTTCTGTAAAAAATAAATAAAATAAAAAATGTGGGAATAACGTTTTATACATATATATCACGCATGCGCACTATGGTTGTGCTTTCACACACACACACACACACACACCTGATAAGAGTCTTAACGTGTGGAAAAAAAGAGTGCAAGTGAAAACTGAAGGTGCAGATGTGCGCCAAACCTAGGCGTTAATGTGCTCGTGCGCTCGTGTGAGCGTTTGCGTGGGGGAGGGGACTCCTGTCTGTGCATCACTATTGACTGTGTGTGTGTGTGTGTGTGTGTGAGTGAGAGAGAGCGTGTGTGTGAGTGGATGGCGTGGGCTTCTCCTCTCCTCTCTCCAAACCGCACAGCAGCATCATCATCATCACCACTCGCTCCAGAGCAACAGCCTCGTGCGCATCATCACCTCCATCCTCCTTCTCATCCTCATCAGCTCCACCATCTCCAGCCTGAAGAGGGACCACACACCCGCGCGCGCACGCAGGAGTAAAAGGTGAGATTAATAATTCGCCATTTCGTTAGTAGATTATTATTATTCTTGTTATTATGTGTGTGTGTGTGTGGTTTGAATGAAGAAGACGTGATGATGAGGAAGAAGACATGATGGGCGTGTTCTCCTCACACAGCAATTAAGATCGATCCTGTGAATCGAGTCTGTATAATCTAATCCGGGACGTGACGAGCTGCTGCCTGTGATTTCTGAGAATCAACACAGATGACAGGAAGCAGACAATGGGCTCTTCATCAGCTGATTTATATCACAATCCGATTGCGTTCTGTTCCCTGCGTGTGTAAACTGACATGTAAACGACGAGGCCCTTTTTTTCCCCCCTCCTCTCTCACTGGACTGATCCGATCATATTTAATCAGACTGTGCGGTCCTTACACTTAATTGCTACTCGTGAAAAATAACAGTCGTGTAAGAGCTGAGCACAGATGTTGCAGCCTGTCGTTAAAACTGAATGTGGCTGTTATAATCTGATGTGGGTTTTTTGTGGCTGTTATAATCTGATGTGTTTTTTTGGAAGGGGGTGGGGAGTTGTTTGGCTGTGGCTCATATAGTGATATCTTCAGGTGTCCGTGTTTATCCATCACGACTCTTGACTGTAAAAGCTTTATTAGCGCATGTGATGATGTGATGGCTGTCTGCTCTGCTTGGCCTCACAAGGAAGTGGTAAACTGATGCTGATTGATTTTTTTTTTTGAATGAGGGTGGAAAGGGTTTTTTTTTAAAGAGAGGAGGAGGTGGAGAGAGGGAGGGAGATGAGGAGAGAGGGGGGAGAGACCAGGGAGCAATAATTTCCATCCTCCTCATCCTCAGGCCTTCCTCCCCCTCTCCTCTCCTCTGACAGACATGGCCGTGTTTTGCAGGCTGCAGTGGGGCTGAAGAGATGCTGTCAACTCCACAACAGGATGGGTACAGATGAAATGAGGAAGTAGGAGAGGAATCAGAAGAGGCTTGTTTATCTCCAGGGAGATTCTTGTGTCAATTACACAGAATAAAAGGTGCCGAAACGACAGCGGCGTCTGTAAAACAAGACAATCCAAATCTGTCTACATTTGGTGCAGAACAAACACAGAGACAAGAGGTTGAGTAAAATACACATCGAGTAATAATTGGGCATCATAATTAAGGCTTTTGTGTATTTATTTATAGTTCCGGGATTGAAAGAAGCGGCAGGATCTCCAACATTCATGTTAGATTTACAGATTAGAGTAGAAACGGTGCTGTGTTTGCAGGGAAACTGCTCATTTGCTTCCAATTTGTTCATTCCAACCTAGATTCTCATTCATCCAGGTCGTCGTTCTTTAAAGTTACTGCACTTTAGTCCAGTTGCTGTTGATTCTCTGAACTGTGGAGACATCTTTTCAAAGGGATTAAAGGCCCCGAAGAGCAGTATTGATTCACTGTGGTTGACATTTAAAGTTATTCCCACGTGCAGAGTCAGATTATTATTAATCTGGTCTCCTTTGTTGTCCTCAGTGAGCAAACACTGACACAGGTGATGTCAGTCACTCTGGCTATTCCAAAATGTCACAGTTTAGTATCCGAAATGTGAATAACAAAGACATTAATGGCTGGATTCCATTTCGCTGCCTCAGTTTCATTATTAGTCTCCATGCTGCAGAGTCGTACTGAAACTATAATCCGTTGTTAATATTATTAGTAACAGCTGGGCTTTTGCCACCATTTTGCCATCAGGCAAAGTGAAACACGAGTGCAGGTGTGTGTGTGTGTGTGTGTGTGTGTGTGAGCGCCTCTAAATCAAACAGCTCTGTTGTTGTCTTGTTTGCTCAAGGCCCCATATGCTCATATTATTTTAGGCTCATGTGCTTGTGTTTTGCCACTGATACATGGTGATCACAGGCGTGCAAGCGTGTGCTCCCATCTGTGACGTCACTCGGTTAGAATGGCACGGTTCAGCCTGCTCGATCCAGACTGCCCCGGTGTACATATCCCCCTGTCACGCTGACAGCAAATTTAGACATTGAAGAAGAAGAAGACGATGAAGGCTGAGCTCAATTTAATGCCAACAAATGAGTCAAGTGTCACCAGCACAGACTTGAAACTGTTCATTTGATCTATTTCTGGGACTTCACGGCACAGCGTGTGGGGGTTTTCTCTGAGTTCCCCCTCACAGTCCAAAAACATGCAGAGGTTAAGTGAACACTCCATGTCAGCTGGGATTGGCACCAGCTCGCCGTGACCCTCGTGTGGAGGATAAACATAGATTTTTACTTTGGTTTAATGTGTTTATTTGTATCAGGAACAGTGTATAAAACACAGTAGTTTCACTAAATTAATACAGGCTTTGTACCAGATTTAGCGACCAGCTAATTTCCATCTGTTGTCCCCGGGCAGGAGAACAAACACAATTAAATACAGCACACACACACACACACACACACACGCACACACACACACACACACACACAGTGACTGGCATAAGCGTGCTATTATCAGGTGATTTGACAGGTGACAAATTGATTTGTCAAGAAAAGATTTGTAGAAAGAATATAAAAAAACAAGTCAGTAACAGAAAAATAATAATGATTTGTTGCAATCTGAACTGTGTCCTTTATATAAAAGTCATACAGTAAGACTGACGATATTACATCAAATCAGTTAAATTTGGGGTTTGCTGATATTTTTAACACAAACACAAAAATATTTCATTTCTGTTTTCTATTTAACAGTTTCATCATCGAACAGAAAGGTTAACCTGAGGCAAAGTTGTATTAATTTATACTGTATGTCTCAACCTTTTGATCAAGTACTCTCTCTCTCTCTATATATATATAGTTGCAGGTTATTATATATCCTATAATGTCTTACTTTTATGAGCAGATTATGTGTCTCTCACAGAGGACCCTTAACGTCTATACTCAGCAGGCCTATTTCTTTATTTGAGGAAAGGGACAATACATATTAATACACAGTAAATATGCCAGATTATAGCCTGAGGCTAATTGTAATCCCTTGGCAGGTTTATGTTATTAGGGCTAAAAAATAAAAGAGAGCGCTCACATCGATACAAAAGTTACATAAATATACATACACAAAAAAGTGGATGACACAAAGTACAATTTGGGGATTTTAACAACAGTGTTTTTTGGTTCTTTAATCACGTTGGTTTTACTGTTTGGCCTAAATTTATGTACCAAACTCATTTTGAACACACAAAAAAGTCTAATATATTGTAAGATAATGAAGGGATTTGAATAATTCCAGAGTTTGAAGCGTTGGAAACTGGATAATAGATAGAGGAAGGCAACACTGGCTCTATTGTTGCATTGCACGCTGCATATCAGCAAAGAGGAATCCGTCAGGCCTTGTTTTGAAGACGTGGGTCACAGTGAACACTCCGGCGACGCCTGTTGTTTCACTGCACCACAAATTTAAAGTGACACGCTGCAATATTTCACAGTGTATTAACGTGGAGACATGTGGCTGTATATCACCACTGAACTGTACCTGTCGCTGCCTTATGAACGTCCTGATGTGACGCTGCTGCAGACGCATGAATCAGTTTTCCGACTTCTCAATTTCAAGCCTCATTTATTTCTGTACGCAGCGCTGCTAAATCAGCAATCAATCGTTCACTTTTTTCAATTGAGGGATTTATTTATTTGATTAATCCAGGAAGTGAAGATGATGGTTTTCGTCCATACTGACGACGAGTTAAAAAGTTGACACTTTAGTGCAGGACGGGTTGACAAGGGTTATCAGAGGAACAGATAAATACAGTTATCCTAACCTTGCATGTAATCTAAACCGGATCATGATCTCAGTCACAACAGAGTTGAGTCATGCTGATGGCTTTCTCCGCAAACCCCAAAAAAACATCCATTACAAACCACTCTCACTGTTCTCGCCGTTCAAGCCTTGATATCCTGACCCTGTAGTTAGTGCTGGGCTCTGCGCGTGTGACTCAGCAGAGAGGGAGAGAGAGAGAGAGAGAGAGAGAGAGAGAGCACATGCTGCACTGACATGGAGGAAGCAACTGGTGGAGTCAGGGCAGGCATCTTCTGGAGGGTGGTGGTTATTGTGTGATGAAAAAAGGGTGGGGTCAATTATTAGGTCAAAGAAAATGTAGTTGTAAACAGTGGATTATTGAGACGACAGGCCTCCCCCGCTCTTATGTACACGAGAGCTGAATATGTTTCTATGGTAAAGTTTTGTGACTCTGCTGTTTTTTTTGTTTATATTTTTACGCACGCATTTGTAATTGTTTTGTGTCTCTGTGCAGGCATTTTGTGTCTCTTTATAGTCATTTTACATCTGTTGCTGTTTCCGTGCAACTGCTTTGCATCTGAATGGATGTTTTGGAGTCATTTCATGTCTGCAGTGTGCAGTTTGTACATTCTCCCCGTGCGTGTGTGCGTGGGTTTTCTCAGATTACTCCGGCTGCCTCCCACAGTCCAAACACATGCACATTGAGGATTCTAAATTTCCCATAGGTGTGACTGTGTGTGGTGTAACCTGCCTCCTGCCCAGTGTCGGCTCCCCCCTGCAGCCCTCAAAAGTTAAGCAGTAGTTGGCACAGAATGAATGAATGAATGGATGGATGGGTGAAGATTTGCACCAATCCATCGTCTTTCTGAATGCAACTATTGTGGCCATCGTGCATCTCTGTGCTCATTTTACATCTTTTGTGATAGAGGTGTGACCAGAGTGCACTCTTTCACAATTATTACACTGAAAAACCTACTTTCTGTTTTCATTTTCTCTCCAGACACAAGAAGAGTCTGTTGCCTGTCGCGTCAGGTGTGCTGAGAGTCAACTCTTCAGGTCCGTGAACAAACTGAAGCACCGGAACTTTCACACAACCCTTGAGCCCCTTTTGCATCTCCTGAACCTCTGTAAACATGGAGGACGGTTACCAAAACCGGACTGCCTTCATTAAAGGTGCCAAAGACATTGCCAAAGAAGTCAAGCGGCAAGCTTCCAAGAAGGTCGGGCGTTCGGTGGACCGGGTGAGCGACGAGTACAGCAGACGCTCCTACAGTCGTTTCGAAGAGGACGATGATGACGACTACCCGACGCAGGCAAGCCAGGATGGAGGTTACTACCGCGAAGACAGCCAGGCGGCCAATGAAGATGAGGGCGGCCACAGCGACTCCACAGAGGGTCACGATGAGGATGACGAGATCTATGAGGGCGAGTACCAAGGAATCCCCAGGGCTGACTCAGGCAAAGGAAGCCTTGCTGGAGGCCCAGGCACCATCGGTGATGGAGCTCAGCAGTTCAGAGACATCGGGGCGTCTGAGGCCGAGAGGAGGAAGGACCAAGAGGAGCTGGCTCAACAATACGAGACCATCTTGCAAGAATGTGGTCACGGGAAATTCCAGTGGAGCTTGTACTTTGTGCTGGGGTTGGCTCTCATGGCCGATGGCGTTGAGATCTTCGTGGTCGGCTTCGTCCTGCCCAGTGCTGAGAAGGACATGTGTCTGTCTGAACCCAACAAAAGCATGCTAGGTAAGACTGAAAAGACTAGATGTTTGTGGAAAAAGCTGCATTTCCACGAGAAATGTAGCCCCAGGAGCCTTCTTCATTAAAATGAAGAAGGCCCCTGCAGACCATAAAGATAAAGCTATCATAGTCTATCATAAAACTGAAGTTGTTAAATTGTTGTGATATATAATCAGCTGTTCTCAGTGGCCCCCTATGAACTTGAAGCCCAAGGCTTTGCTTGTCCATGAAGAGCAGCTTCACGTTTCTGTTCGTACTGTATCTGCTGTTCCATCCATATTAAATGAGGGTCCACATTAATGTCTCACATTACATTCCTGTTCGTGGACTCAGACTGTAGGTGCACTTGCTGGACACGAGCAGGCGTGTGTAGTATGACCAGGACCTAAGCGTGATCTTTAAAGGTCATAATCAAACAGCAGCAGTGAGACAGAAATACACAATTCAGGAAAGACTCATGAAAAAGAAACATGTCAAATCATTCACAAAATAGTTTCAAAGAAAAAAGGCATTTTGTATTTTAAGTCATTTTCGTTGTTTTTTCTCAGGTCTGATTGTGTATTTCGGGATGATGGTCGGGGCTTTCCTCTGGGGGGCGCTGGCTGACCGGATAGGTCGTCGTCAGTCTCTTCTCATCTCGCTCTCCATCAACAGCGTTTTCTCCTTCTTCTCCTCCTTTGTCCAGGGATACAGCACTTTCCTCTTCTGCAGACTCCTCTCAGGCGTTGGGTAACGGCAAAAAAAAGACTATTTTCTATTCTGACCGGGGCCTTTTAACTCGTGTTTATATTGAGTGCATTCATCGAGCAAGACGACGCAAACATACATAACTGGAAAATCCGGTTAATATAATGAGTAAATGCAAACATGGAAGAACAGAATGACCAGATATCATCGGTAAACATGCATAAATAGTGGCTGAGATAAATACTATTGTACATCTCTGTGTATCAGAACTAGTTATAAATCAGATTGAACCATTTCAGGTTTAACAATGTAATGATAACGATTGTTAAAATAGATGTTTTTGGTATCTGTTCATTCTTTTAATCTCAGTCTTTATTGAACACTTCTCGGGTTTAGTGAGTTGGTAAATTGAGAAGCTGAGGTCATTTCCCTTTACACTCAACTTTGTCATTAAGCTTCTTTTCGGTAAGTTTGGCACCATGGTGATGGAGTAACACAAGTGTGGACACCTTAAAGCTTTGGGAAGCAAATAAAAACAAACTCAGCCTGTGTCTAAACTCAACACTGCAGTTGATCTAGTTTTAACTTGGATTTGAAGTCATTAGCTCATTATTCTGGGACGTCGTCCACTCTTGGCTCAGCTGGCGTCTGATCTTTGCAGGATCGGTGGATCAATTCCCATCGTGTTTTCCTACTATTCCGAATTTCTGTCCCAAGAGAAGCGTGGCGAGCACCTGAGCTGGCTCTGCATGTTCTGGATGATGGGGGGAATATACGCATCTGCTATGGCCTGGGCTATTATCCCACACTATGGTGAGTACAGTAATATATACATGGAATTTCCACTCTTTTTCCACTCTTTTTGTAAGCTTATCTATCTGATTGTTGGCTATTGCTGTTCATATTCTAGGTCTTTTCTTTTGGCAGCAGATGAAGTGTTTGATAGAACTTGTAGGTTTAAGCTCATTTGCTGGTGAATGTCTATCCACAGACCGTGTACTGTGCTTCATAAAGATTTATGCTTTTGGTATATTTGCGGAAAACTGACGTCTTCTTTGAGGTGTGCGGTGATTTCTCTGCGTCGGTTTGCTTTCATCTCCTCAGGTTGGAGTTTCCAGATGGGCTCTGCATATCAGTTCCATAGCTGGCGTGTGTTTGTGTTAGTGTGCGCGTTTCCCTCTGTGGCAGCCATCGCTGCCCTCAACGCCGTGCCAGAGAGCCCGCGCTTCTACTTGGAGGTAAGAGTCAGCTTCATGTCAGGCAGTAATCACTGATTTCACTCATCGTCAGTCCCCTGGGGTTAAAAAACACACATATTTCTATTTTTGTTGAAAAATCCAGAATGGCAAACACGACGAAGGCTGGATGATTCTGAAGCAAGTCCACGACACTAACATGCGGGCGAAGGGATACCCAGAGAAGGTGTTTTCTGTGAGTATCAAACCACAACAGTCACTGGACAAAGTGACCCAGTTATCAGATACATAGAGATCATTTTTGATAGTTTTATTTGTCCGTGCATAACATCTGACTGAACGAACGCCTCTGTCAAGGTCACAACAATCAAGACGGTGAAACAGGTGGACGAGTTGGTGGACACCGGCACTGACACTCCAGTCTGGCAACGCTACAGACTGAAGATTATGAGCCTCTCCCATCAGGTGAGTGCAAATGAGACAGAAAGTGAAACATTACTCACATATACAGTGAGTGAGCAGGATGGACGGGATCAGGAGTGAGTATATTTGAGGGCCAGCTCAGATTGAACGGTTTGGAGATAAAATAAGAGAGAGCAAGGCTCACGGATGTTGTGAAGGAGGACATGAGGACACTTGGTGGAACAGAAGAGGACACGAGGGAGAGGACAAGATGGTGGCAGTGGGGATCTGCTGTGGAAGAGAGAGAGAGAGCGAGTGAAGAACTCTGTGGCCTCCTGTGGGGCTTGTTTGAGTAAATATGAGTTTTATGGCTGTGCAGGTTTTAACAAAAATGTAACCAAGCACCCCGCAGCCTCTTTTATATTCCCCCGTAGAATACGGCTAAATCACTGCTACATGCAGTGCTGCAGTTATTATGCATTTTTTATGAGTTAAAATTATCTTTATGTCGTGTTGTACATTTTTTTGCAGCATCGTGGCGCCAGCGTGGAGCTTGATTTCAAATAGCTTTCAGCCTACCTTCACACACACACACACACACACACGCCTACATCCTCCATCTTCTCAATCTGCTACTGCACCTCCAGCTTAATGGCCACAGAGAAGTAGTGAAAATGTGTACATGTTTTGATGAATCAAAGGAAACCTGTGTTTTCCTGTCCGTGTGTTTCAGATCAGGAACAACATTGTCGCCTGCTTCAGTCCTGAATACAAACGGACAACCTTCATGCTCATGGCTGTTTGGTTTAGCATGTCTTTCAGGTAAACGTAAGACTCACAAAAACTTTGTCAAAGACTCGAGTGAAATCTCCATCCTGACCCGATCTGTTTTTGGACTCGGACTTGTCTAATTTGCAGCTACTACGGTCTGACGTGTGGTTCCCAGACATGATCAAGTACATCCAGAAGCAGGAGTATGACTCAAAGACAAAGACCTTCACCAAGGAGCGAGTGGAGCACGTCACGTTTAACTTCACCCTGGAGAACCAAGTGCATCGTCAAGGACACTACTTCAATGACAAGTAGGCGACCGCAACACAGACGATCTTTCATATATTTGACATAAAACTCAACCCCGAAACGTTTCTCCTGTTCACCAGGTTCCTCAACCTGAAGATGAAATCCATGGTGTTTGAAGACTCCGTGTTTGAGGAGTGCTACTTTGAGGACATCACCTCCACTCACACCTTCTTCAGAAACTGCACCTTTGTCGCCAGTTTGTTCTACAACACAGGTAAATAAATAGCACAGACATGGTGTTTGGTCCCGCCATCTCAACACAGTTATTCTGTTGACACCTGCGTTCACATGACCACTGTGGAGCAGCACATCAATGTGTCATTATTCATTTAGTAGTAGAGTCACTTAGCAGATGTTTAGTCCCATATTTGCCCTGACTCCACCAACCCTGAGAAAACATTTACAAACTTTCTCTAATAATGAAAAGCAAAAAGGGAAATAAAACTCTCTGCAGAGAGCCGTGACACTGAAGCTGTAAAAGGAAAACAATAAGTGAAGAGGCACTGAAGTGCTCCGTGGACCTGAGGGGGTGATCGTCGTGCCGTTACCAACATCACGGTGAAATAATTCACTAAAGTTTCTTTTGCACATTGCGAGGTTGTTGGACGCTCCTGATTTTTATCATTTTTGGCAGCGCCGCTCGCTCCTGCGAGGAGCTGTGGCTTCACCATGGCAACAGCAGCACTGTGTGTGTGTGTGTGTGTGTGTGTGTGTTGTTAAAAGCAGATGATATCGTGACGCCATGTTGCTCGTTGCGCCGAGCAGAGTGTGAAAGAAAACGACAAAAGCGGCTGACTGCGTCAGTGACTCCTGCAGGAAAACAATTCCTGCCTCTGATTGAATATGAAAACAAGGAGAAAAACCATGAAACAGTGCATGTGTTGTTGTTTCAGCTGCAGTTTTAATTGCAGCGATGATCACTGTCACCCCCAGAAAAACATTCATCACTTCAGGTTTAATATGAATTTTTACAAAAAAAAAAATAAAATAAAATCAAAAAGGTCACAGTGCTTCAGCAGCTCTGCCTCCATGGCAACACTTTGATGCAGTATCCTCGGGTAACACTGCAGCAGAACAGTTACCATAGCAATGTAAACAAATTCAGCCCAAGCTTTTTAGAAGGCAGTTTAATTGGATTAGATGTGAGACAGTGTCACACGATGACAGAAGAAAGATGAGAGTGTGTCGAGAATGAGATAATGAAATCCAAAACACTCTCTGAACAAATCTATATGTTCAGATACATTTACATTTACAGATTTGATTTAGTCTGGGTCTTTTATTTTACTGACACTTACTTGTTGATTTAACAATGCCTCAATGATGTCAAAAACAGCAAAGACCTTTATTGCATTTTGCAACCCAGAGTTCACTGGTTACGCGTATGTCCACTCATGTGTGCCATATTTGTCTGTTTCCCTCTGAAATGGAACATTCATTCAATCATTCATTCATTCATCTTCTACCACTTTATCCTCCACCTGAGGGCCACGGGGGGGACGACCCCAAGCTAGTGATTGAGACCTTTAACCCCATAAACCTCCACTCAATCAGTTATTTTTTGCAACCAGTGGAGGCGCCCCCTAGTGGCTATTCAATATACTCTCATTTGCTGCTTGGCTTTAGGAGGGACTAAGACAGGGGTGTCCAAACTTTCATATTTGATAACATGAAGATTAGGCCAATGGTCCTTTTTTTAACAGTAACATTGACATACAAATTTATAAAAATGTGATTTTCATTGTCACAATTATCAATTTTAAATGGAAATGTAAAGAAAAATTGCCTTTCTTTCACATCTAAAGTCAAATAACATAATATGAGACAAAGTGAGTGTATATAGCTGTCTGTTACAGGTGGGTTTCAAACCCAGAACTCTGGTTTTGTTTTAAAGCATAACTCGGCGACATTTGACTAGACGTTTGACATCTCACAAGGGCCGCGATTGGCCCAAAATATACAACTAAGATAGAAGCACTGACTGAAGAATTCACTCTGATTTTGTGAAAACTGCAGCCCTGGTTTGTTGTTAAGAGTTTTCCTACTTGAAACTGTGGTTTATGGTTGCGATTTTCTTCCCCACGAGCCTTTGCATCAACATGTCGGAGAGTCATAACCGGGAAAGACATCTGAGAAGCTGTGCTCTGCTGCCGCTATCATTCCACTTCTGAAGCCTTGACAGATTCCCTCTGAATCTCCCTGCGTCTCCTCTCCAATAATTACAGCTGCAGTAACTCCTCATCAAAGATACGTTATTTTATGTTTGCATAATTTGTTAAAGTTTATGATCACTCAGCACTTTTATGCCCCACTCTGGTTCTTAAAAGTGGTTTTGGTTATTGGAAGCACTTTTTATTGGTGTCTTCAGTAAATCTGTTGCTGATGTCGACGGTGAAGTATAAACAGAGCGTAACAGGCCGCGTAAGAGTGACGAGAAGCTGTCTGACCTCTCCTGACCTCCTCTGTCATCCTCTTTACTTAGTGTATATTTAAAGAAGTCTGGGAGAACAAAAGTGATTGTGTTGGATTCCGTTTTTTGTTTTTTTTCATGTTTAGTCTCAGCCTTAAAGGAATGTTGATTAAAAACAGATGCTGACGGAGGACTGGTCGTGTGGTGGCTGTGCAGATGTCCTGGCTGCGTTCGCCGGGAGATGATTTCATCCCATCTTTTCCTGTTTTAGGAAAAAATAATCATTCATGTGAGACTGTAGGTTTGGCCACAGACGTGAGGAGGAATTCAGTGAAGTCAGATGTTCTCAGGCCCAGAAATATAAAGACATGCTTGTTGCTCTTCCTGTAGTAATGATAGCATAAGAAAAGTAAGTGCACATTGACTGTTCTGACTGTACTTAAAACGAGATTATAATCCATTAACACAGAGACACTTGCAGTGTTAAAGTAAGGCAGTAAGTTTAATATCTAATCAAATGAGATACAAATACAAGTAAAAGAGTTAAAGTGAACCATGGAATAGTATTAGATTGAAAAGATTAGGCGAGCAGTAATCAGCTCTGAAATTAACCGCCAACTGTTCTGATTTCAGCTTCTTAAATGACATTAAATTGCTTCGGGCCTGTGTGAACAAAACATTTTAACATATTAAAGTAATCTGTATATTTAAATTTCTAAATAATAGTTATTTGGTGTTATTCTGGAGTTGAAGATTGCTAATTTAGTGCACATTTACACACAAATTAAAAACTTGATTTACTTGTTTAATTCATGTTCAGTATCAACCCACTTGAATGCAAAAGTGTAAATTAATATTAGGACACTTATATTAACAGGTACTGCCCTCTAAAGTAAAAAAAAAAAAAAACCCAGATAAGAGTGACTGATAACATTCGTATCAATAAAGTGATTTGGGAACGGTGTCATTGTGAGGTTATGGAAACAGTGATTCACATTTTTATCATTTTTCTGTACATGCTATGGACCAAACAACAGATTGATTCATGGAGAAAATAATCACGAGGAAAACAATCATTAGTTGCAGAGCTGTCTGCATGGCTGCATACAGACACAGCTGTATTCCATAATAAGACATACGTATTATGGGCAAAGTAACTCATTTTATTTTAACATGTTCTCTTTTCTCTGTTTACCAGACTTGTTCAAATACAGGTTTGTCGACTGTAAACTGCTCAACAGCTCATTTATCCACAACAAGGAGGGCTGCATTCTGGACTTCAGCGACGACTTCAACAATGCCTACATGATATACTTTGTCAACTTCCTCGGCACGTTGGCGGTGTTGCCTGGCAACATCGTCTCGGCTCTGTTAATGGACAAAATTGGCCGTTTAAGGATGTTGGGTGAGTGAGTGTCATCGCCGCAGATTGTTCACTTGCAATCAGAGAGAGGGCGATTTGAACTTAATGTGGTTGTCGTCGTTCTCTCCAAACAGCGGGATCCAGCATCATATCCTGTGTCAGCTGTTTCTTCCTGATGTTCGGCAACAGTGAGTCGGGAATGATCGCCCTCCTGTGTCTGTTTGGCGGCATCAGCATCGCTTCGTGGAACGCGCTGGATGTGATAACAGTGGAGCTCTACCCGTCTGATAAGAGGTAACATGAGAGCAGCTTTTCCTAAAACAGATATAATACTGTCAATGTGCTGAATCATGACGAGAACTAAATCTTTAGATTTTTTGTTTAAGAGTCGAGGTCAGCATGCAACATGGAGTTTAATGATTTGCCAGTCTATACATTGTTTTTTTTTTAATTTAAAATAGTTTCCTGTGCAGGTGCAGTTGTTTCTCTTTGACCTCTGCAATGTAACTTTTTTTCCAGATTTACGTGTCTGTGCAGATGTAGATTCCACATTTAATGTCGGTGCAGGTGAAGCTTATGAGGATATAGAAGAAGGTTTATTTGGTGGAGAGTGACTCCCACAATTCTTCTCACTTGAAGTACATTTGGCAATTTTAATGAAGTAATGTAACTTTATCCTCCACATGAGGGTCGCGAGGGGTCACTGTGCCAATCTCAGCTGACATAGGGCGAAAGGCGAGGTCACACCCTGGGACAGGTCGTCTGTCCATCACATGGGCACAAAGAGACAAACAACCATTCACTCGCACACCTACGGTCAATTTAGAGTGTCCATTTTACTTAATACCCATATTGCATGTTTTTGGACTGTGGGAGGAAACCGGAGAACCCGGAGGAAACCACGCACACATGGGGAGAACATGCAAACTCCATACAGAACGGCCCTTGTTCTGAGTGGGTCATGAACCCCGGGTCTTCCTGCTGCAAAGGCACGAGTGTTAACCACTGCACCAACCGTGTGGCCCTCATCTTGGTCCATTTAAGTTTTATTGATCATTTAAAGGTTAATCTATGTGAAATATTCTTTTCTAGTTTGATCATTATAGATACACTCTTTTGCCAGGTCTTAATTACTGGAAACACGTGTCATGTTATTGTCTCCTCTGACATGTTTCACCTCATAAATGCCTGTTTATATTCTTAGTACCAACACACACACACACACAGAGCAGCAGCTTAATTGTGTTCATCCCTCTCTTCTTTTTTCTTTTTTCTTTTAAGGACCACAGCGTTCGGCTTCCTGAATGCTCTCTGTAAGGTGGCGGCCGTCCTGGGCATCAGCATCTTCCAGTCATTTGTCGGCATCACCAAGGCCGTACCCATCATATTTGCCGCTGGCGCGCTCGCTGCAGGTAGTTTCCTTGCAACCAAGTTGCCTGAAACACGAGGCCAAGTGTTGCAGTAAAAGAGATGGCCAGCAGTGGGCAGCAGAGTACAGCTGGAGTGTGTTTGACAAACCAGAGAGATTCAGCGCTGCCCCATTGCACACCAAGAGAATAGACTGCCATCCCATTGTAAGCCCAGAATCCTTTGAAATATGGATCGAGTCTTTCAAAGTCCAAACAGACCCACAGAGATTAACAGAAGAGCACACAGATGTAGAAATAAACACCTTAATTCAGCTGTGCTGTCAGGTTTGATCTGATCTTTAACAAAAGTGTGCTATCGACAGGGTGAAGTGGAAATGTGCTGTTAGGATAAAAATGCCCACAGTGAAAAGACAGAGTGGTCAAATGAAACAGAAAAAAAAGCCATTTCTGGAGGAACGTGTGACAAAATTTCATCCATGTTTGTGACTGTTTTTCTTTGTCATCTGTCAGTCACCGGCTTTCAGTGCTGCTTTTTACTCACACTCGGATGCTCATAGATGTGTTCGTAGATTTCCCTTTGAAAAGACCGTAAATATTAACTCACAGGTTGATTACGTTTCTCTAAAAGCACCAACGACCCTTCGCCACCCGCTGAGCACTGCAGATTTCTACTACATTACATAAAAAGAAGACTGGAACCAGACACAGAAAGTTTCATTCGTCCTGGTTCAGTCTCTTCTTAAAAAGCTCAAAACATATAGTTGAAGTTACATTTCACAGGATTCTCAGTCGTAAATGGGACTCGTTCCTCTGTGTTCAGTGTTTTCCCTCCCTGTCGTTGAACCCTCCGGCTGTCGCAGTCTTCTGATCGTCACAGGGACAGCTGTGGGACGGATTTGTGCTGTATTTAACGTGAGAGCAGATACACAAGTGTAATATTTGCTGAATAATTTGCACGAGTGTGTTTTATGTCAGTGTGTTTGTGTGTGTGTGTGTGTGTAAAAGTACACATGTGGGAAAGTGTGATTCATCCCTGTAGACGTCAACATTTCATGCAGATCAGACTAATTACCTTTTGTTAATCAAATCAAATGATTTGATGATTTGACGCAGTAGCTCAGGTGTAGTATGAATACTCAAGTACGTCTACAGCTAATATCATTTTAGCACCACTGTACCACATTAGTGAACCGGCAGGTTATTGATTAGCCTTATAATGAAAAAAGTCACAAGAGTGTTAGAGTTCATGTTTGACTGTGGTTAAAAGTCAAAGTCATATCACGAGATTTTTCCAAAGCGACTTTGTGTTAAGATTTATGCTTTGTTGACGTAGAGGGGTTGTGTTTTGGTTTTCACTTTGACAAAAACGACACAGTTTACCCTCTTAAATGTCCCTTGTGCCCCCTAGAGGTCATGATATGACTTTATTGGCTTTGTAAGCACAAACAGGACCAAAAGAAGAAAAAGTCTGATTAAATCAGGTACAGAGGCACAAAGAGAAAAAACAGACTATGAAAAGAAATTCATTTTTAAGGGCTTAAATGAGTTTGGTCACTGCCTCCACATCATATCACAAAAAGTGAAATCTTTTACAGTGCTTCTGCATAGTACTGTTAAAAACTCTTTGAACTAAATTAGACCGAATCACCCTAAAAGGGAAGCTAAACGAGTTACTTACCTCACTACTTCACTATCATTTCTCCAAAGGTATACATTAATATGTGTGCTGACAATCAGTGAGTGAGTACATGTGTGCAGTGTGTTGACTATGGATACATGTGTGTGTGTGTGTGGGAGAGAGACACAGAGAGACGTTTTGTTATTGGAATTGTTGGACATTGGACATTTTAAGAAGTTCTTTTCACTTTTTAATTTGTTAGCTTAGCTTAGCCTGAAAGAGGGGCAAACGGCTAGCCTGGCTCTTCGCAAACATTAGCAAACAACTAACAACAACTTTTTAGTTGACTTTTTGATATCTGTGCACATTAAAGAGAGATGTTGATTGATATTGTCACATATTGGCAGAGAAATGCTGTTTTACCCAGGTTTTACACAAAGCTAACTCACGGCTAACTTCAGCTTCATATTCAGCTTGTTGTAAAGCAGGGGTCTCAAACTCAGCATGTCCATGTGGGCCCCATAATGATATTAATCATAATAATAACAATAATAATAATAACAATAATAATAATAATAATAATAACAATAATAACAATAATGCATTTTATTTATAAGCACCTTTCCAACATTCCAGGACACTTTACAAAGACAAACAATGATAAAAATAGACAACAGGACGACAGTAAAGCAGACAATGGAGTGAAATTATAGAGAGTAGGCTATTTTGAAGAGGTGGGATTTGAGTCTGGATTTGAGTCTGGATTTGAAGAGGGGAAGAGAGTCAGAGTTGTGGATTCCAGAGATGGTGCTGAGGCGGGCGGAGGGCACAGTGAGGAGGATTTGAGGAGGAGGATCTGAGGGAGCGGGAGGAGGTGGTGATGTGGAGGAGGCCGAAGAGACACGGAGGGGCGAGGTTGTGGATGGCCTTCAAAGCATACAGGAGTATGCTTTGTTTGAATTGAATTCTGAAATTAACCGGGAGCCAGTAGGATGTAGGGTTGGGGTGATGTGGTGGAATGAGGGGGTTCTGGTGATGATCTCTGGACCAGGCCCTCCAGGCCATATCATGTGGCCCACCACTTAAAATCGAGTGATAATGGAATTAATTCTGTATGTTTTTATTTTCTTTAGTAATAGATTCATTTTGCATTTTGTAATTGTGAACAATATATCATTCCATATCAACACGGACACTTTTATTTTGAAATTCTGTGAAACATCTATTATTGCGATTGCGTATTTTGTGATATTATTTTAAAGACATCTGACTAGACTCTATGCTCAGTGGCCCCAAGGTCATTTGCGTTTGAGAGCCCTCTTGTGGTATCAATTTTCATTTAACTCTCAAACGAGAGTATTTTCCCAAATGTCTTATCTATTCCTTTAATGTTGTCACTCTGAGAATGAAGTCTCTCTTTTTGCTGATTGCGTGCAGAGTCTTGCGAGTGTGCTGTGACTGTGAACGACTTTGTTCCATCGTGTTCATGCGTGCGAGGCTGTCTGGATGTCGTTGCCGTGCGCATGTGTGCATGCGTGTATAAGCTGACTGTAAATCGTCTGTCACATATTTTTCTACTTTTTTCTGTTGCGGTACTTTCATCCCTGTGATGAATACAGCTCAGATGGGGACCACGGAAATATATTTAGACAAGAGGAAGAAAAAAAAACCCGACAAACATCCTAATGCAATATATGCAGTGCAGACTTTATTGTGTTGTTCTTCATTATGGACTCTGGTGCTCTTTTGCTGGAACAATTCAGTCTTTCAAACAAATCCCACGAGAGATAACTAACCCTGGAGATAACATGCGGTCTGTTCTTCCGGTTTAGAAACACGATAATAGGATCACATCTTAAATTAAGACGACTCCACCCTCCAACCCTTCTGTATTCAACCAATTGTGACGCATGTTTGTAACGTATTGTCTGACTTTTTGGACGTCCTGTATGCCAGCTGTTTTTGTCTAAAGCAAGAACTTGTGTTTTCATTGTTGTATGATGACATAGATTTGTTGCTTGCAGTGATTGTTCTTAATCAAAGTGGGGTTAAAATTGGTAAAACTTGAGTATGTGTTCATGAAAGTACGTTAGTGGTGACTGTGACTCCTTGTTTACCTTGGACCCAGGTAACTTTTTGAATATATTCATATATAAATATAAACTGTATATGCCTGAATTTCTGAGGAAGACGCTTTTACTTCGTGCAATTCGTCTTGCAGAGGTACAAGATATAGCTGTGGAAGGAAAAAAATGGGGCTAATGCACTGAGTGAAGGGAGCTGAAAATGAGCGTCAATTAATCAACCGATTTGAAGGAAACGTGTTTGTCCCCGTGAGTCCATAAAAAGGGAGAGAGCCGAAAGCAATTAAGCGGAGGCTTTCTCTGAGGAAACGGGAATATTAAACTCAAAAGGACCAACTCGCCAAAAGAACATCCTATGTCAAATTGAAGCTCCTGTCCAAAAATGTTAACTATGTAATGTTAATGTGTAAAGGTTTATATTCCTACATACAGATATTAGATATATATAAACTATCAAAGGGTTATTGGTTTGAGTTTTATCTCTAATGATAATGGCAGTGGTGGTAGGTGGTCAATACAGCTAATTCAGCCTGAAGACTTCCCCTAATGATGATAAAGTGGTGGTCTGATAAAGGGGATGGAGGACTTTTTAATGGCATGGTTTGTGATCTTCTCAACTCTTAAGAGCACACAGATCACTCCCGAATGAATCAGGACCGACCCATGCCAGAAAACAACTCCTTCATCTGCTCAGGACTGAACAGTGTCGTCTGGACCGAACGAAGGAGTTTGTGTTATGTTTTTTCAAATTTTCTTTACTTTGACTCTGACCTGTTTATGAAATGATTTCAAGTTCTACTCTAAATGTGAGTTAAATTCAAAAATCAGTGTACTGTGTGTAGGAACTGTAGATGTTTGTATGTGTAAGTATGGAATTTGTGGAACAAAAGATCAAGGAAAACAATTCCTAAAAATATGACACAAAAAATCTATGGCGTGTTGTCTTTGTGTTTTTGTAAATGAAGACTGAAACTCTTGGTGAATTCGGTATTTATTACTTCTGGATATTGAGAATATTTTAGTGATGCTGAAAAGGTGCTGTACATTAATTTATGTGAGAGTTGTTCATTAAGCTGGGATTTGCACTTCAGTGCCATTTGCCCAGAGACAATGATAAATCGTCATGGAAATAAAACTTGGAAGAAAAGAAGTCATTGTTTGCATTACAGGGCATGACATCTATTCAACTGTAAATCACATTTGTCTTCTAAAATAAGTATTGACTGAAATGGTTCTAGACCTTTTGATCCACTGCTCTGATCACAACCACAGTGTAGGATGTGTGGTGTTAATTAGTGAAATTGCTCCATTTGTGACTTCAGCAAATATCAGGCAGTCATTTTGGGAGAATCATTTGAAGAGCCTCTTTGCACAGCAGCCATTTTGAGCAGTTTTTGCTGGAAAGGCATGCTGGTTCAGGACAATGAACCAGCATGCACCTTGAAATTGAAGTAAAATGGAACTTGGCCATCACTAATTTGATGATTTGCCCCTGTGGTTTTCAAAATGGCTGCTGTACAAAATGGCCCAATGGTTTTTGTCATACCAAAAACTACTGTTTACTACTGCAAAAACTAGTATTTCCCAACTTGTTCTCCCCTGATGCCCTACACCAGGGTTTCTCAATCCTGGTGCTGGACATCAGAGGACCCTCTTCTCAGGTGTGTTGGAGCAGGGAAGCCTCAAAAACATGCAGGGGCAGTAGGTCCCCAGGGTCAGTAGGTCCCCAGGACCAGGATGGAGAAACCCTACCGTATCAGACACGTTTAACAATGAAGCTGGAATTGATCCTATTTAGGTTTGGTCACCATTTGAAAAGGCAGCTGCTAGCTCTATAAAAATGCATGCACGTCCCAAAACTGCAAAGAAGATCTAAGGAATGTCAACTTTAAGATTTAAAAGTTAATTACCCAAATCCATTAATCTGATTTCAATCAAATGTTTTATTCTTTACAGTCATTTATGAATTTTACATCTTAAGTTACATTAAAAGACCTGTTGATCACATGACGGGGTAACAAGCATAGAGAGCGATGCCACACTGGTTGCGTCTGTTCCGAGCCATCTTGATGTAGCCTTCCTCTCCATATTTTACACCCCAACTACAAATGAAGCACATTAATAAATCAAGAAAATCCCCCAAAAAATTTTTCTAAATTTTCTAAATTAAAATTTTAAAGACCAACCTGTTTTTGACCAGCCAGTAATCATGTCCTTGGTCCCTGCCATAGCCCACAGCCAGCACACCATGGTTCACATTGTGAGTGCATTTGCGGTCCGTGTACACACCTGTTCATCCAAACAGGTGAGTAAAAAAAAGTAATCAAAGATAACGCACTTTCTTTCAGACTAATATTAAACTTGAGGTGGTTAACCCTCACCGTGTCGGTAGAAGACAAATTTTGGCCTGGAAGCATCAATCGCAACAGAAATGGGGCCAATTTTAGCCAAAGCTGTTTTTAACGCAGACTCATCGCCCTCTGGTAGCAAGACATAGCTGGAGCAGCTAGCTGCATGATCCTGTGAGTTATACTTACATTTACCACGCTGAAATCCAGAGTAATAGGAAGCAGAGTTACTGTATGCACAGCATTGACCACAGTTAAGATGCAGTTACTGTTGACCATTGGACCCACCTTGCCAGTATAGGGGTAGACTTTATCAGAGGCAATACCTTTGTTTTTAATGACATACTGGAAGGCATTGATCATGAAGCCACCATTGCAACCATGGTTCCCATATTTTACAGAGCAATCAACCAGATTCTGAGGACTGAGGGACTTCAGGACTCCAGTAGTCTTCTTCAGTTGCCCCTCCAGAGCTCCAACTGCACTGAATGCCCAGCAAGAGCCACAAGAACCCTAGAAATTGAAATGATTCAGTAATGACATAGTTCAGATTTCTAAAAATATCTATCCATCTATCTATCTATCTATTTCCAGCTTTTCATTGTTGATGTGACACTTTACCTGCATTTTCACCTCAGTTACCATGGATGTATCCCTCCAGTCCAGTGACACTGGTAGAGAAGAACTGGTGTCACTGAAGTTGGATGGATTCCTCTCCAGGTCAGATGGCACAACAGTGCCCGTTAGTGTTGCCATGATCTCCTCAATCGTCTACAAAACAGTGGTAAGTCAATCCCAATAATTAAGAGCCCAAAACAGTGGGGGTAAAAACATCCATAACTAGTACACTCACCAGGTCTCCTAAGTGATTCATTGCTAGTTCATAGGTATGTAAACCCAGCGATGCTTCCAGGTTGTGTAGATTAATCATTTCCAGGTTATCTTCCCAGATCTGCCTGCGACCCAACTCTTCAATCTGGATCACAGAATATAACATTCACAAATATTTAACAGCTACATTCATTGACGTTGTGGCACAGGGAATCCATAATATTCCTCAAGATGGAAAAATGTGCCGCGTGCCAACAGAGAAATGTGATTACTTGGTTATGAGTTAATGGCTAATTTAGACCTTTTACCTCATAGGAGTACAATTTCTGATGCATCTTTTTCCATAGCGCCCAGTGTTCATCCAGTTGTGAGCTGATGGCAGCCACTGCAAACCTACACAAGATGGTGAAAAGCAGGTTGCGCAGCATGTCTGGATCTGGGTGTGGAAGAGGAGTCAGTGGAAAGAAGCAGACTGCAGTGAACGGTCAGAAACTAGTGAAACATACTTCAGTAAATGAATGTATTTGCAGATTAACCTGTTCAGCCCTGACGCCTATAAAGACATACCCAAAGTAAATTAATAGCTCCACAATTTTAAATGTCCATATGTGTGTTCTTGGTGTCTAAGGACATCTGGGACAGCAGAGAACTTATAACAAGTGATAGAAATAGTGTCTGTTACTATGCCTGAGTAAATTTGAGTAAACCACAACAGATGCCATTAATCCCCTTGAGCAACTCCTTGACTACAAATATACCAAATGTGAGATTCAGTAGCTTCTCCACTTTCAAAAAGGACTACACTGCATCATTCATCTAATCTGACATTCCAAATGAATGTCAGATTCATTTCCAAAAGAAAGATTAAAAGTCCTTTCTAAACATTCATTTTTGCACTTAAATACACAGTCAGAGTTATTTTGCAAGTATTAGGGTCTTAAAGTTGAGCAACAGTTAAAGAGAACACATTTTTACAATGGTTTAATAGCAGATGAATACAATAGTAGTTTTCTACTTAAAGGGTTATGGTTTGCATTACGGTGCAGAATGCAGAGGTGGGGCATTAAAGAACTTCAATTTTGATTACAATTTGATTGTTTAATAGTCAATGTTTAGTCCCCTTCCTTCACACTACCAGCATTTGAAATGGCTGACGCTAGATCCATCTCATCCATTACACGTCCCACTTGTTCAACATTTTAAATATTTGGACACATCTTAAAATCTACATTCTCATTTCACACCCTCCTGGGGAACATTGGGTTACATTTTAAATGTCACAGCACATTTTAGGATGAGTCACATCAGCCTGGTAATGTGAACACAGCCTAAACTGTCAGGACAGTGAGCCAGACAGCTCTACCCTAAAACTCAATCTTTTCTTAAGAGGGTTATTTACACCTCCTTTCCCTACAGTGGCATGACAAAATGTCTGCCATGAAAAAGGACCTAGTGTGTGCACAGCAGTCAGCTTCCAAATGTTGGGCTTAATATAGCTTTTCCACAGCAGCTTAAGTGGCTTAAAAACCAAAATGCTGCATTGAAAAGTTCCTCACTGTGATGACGGAGATGAATAAGGTACATTTAAAAAAAAAAAAAAGAAAAACAACAACATGGCCTACCTGGAGCAGACAACCTGAAAAACAACCTGAGCTGAATCTAGAAGAATCTTCATTTATCAGCCTCTCACTCTCATCACACCTGCAGCTCATTAACTCACTGATTTCTGGCCACTTCAGTGCAGTGGAAAACCAGTGTCTCTTGATGGGGTGACTGCCTGAATGAATCTAAACCCAATATTCAATCTCATTTAGTTCTTTTATTTTTTTTCCCCCTCTCACCAGGCCCTGAGGGAAATCTCTGGCTTTTCAGCAGTTAAATGCTGCACTTTGTTCACCAGCTGGATGCTATCTGCTGCAGTTAGTCAGCACTAATGCCTTTACTAGTATTATAGGCTGCTTTCACTCAAAGTGCTACCGGTTTAATGGCTGCTAATTCAAGTAATATACTGCTTTTACACGACTTCCCGTGGTTTTAGTGGATGAAATGACTCGGAATTCTAAAGGGTTGTTTTCTTCTTAGTGCTTTTAAAATAATCACACAACTGTTTGTGCCACCTGCAGAGAAACATCGTGGGATGTGAGGAGAATATCAAGGAAGAATGACACGAACATAAATACAGCAGGTAACATATACAACATATACAATACTGTTATCCATCAGAAAGAGAAGCATTACAATCCAGTATATTAATTTATGTATTTAGCAATACAAGTATTTTGAAATAATATTCATATTAACTTAGAAGCAGTAAAATTAAAAACAACTGTTCATTGTGAGTGTGATCTATAATATCTGCAGAGGTGGAAAGTAATGAATCACATTTACTCGTGTTACTGTAATTGAGTAGGTTTTTTGTGTACTTGTACTTTTTAAAACGTGTCACTTTACTTTTACTTAAGTATGTCTTTTGAAAGTAATTTACTTCACTACGCTTTGAATCACATATTTTACAGAGTACAAAAATGTTGGCCTGAATTTAAAAAATAAATAAATAAATAAAACATAAATAAATCACGCACTGGAAACTTTGGATGATAAGGACAGATGAGTGAATGATGATGACAGATGAGTGAATGATGAGGACAGGTGAACTGGCGTTAATTGAGGTCCCTGAGTGTGTGAGAAAGTTAAAGTATTTGTGACCTTTGACCCATTTTGACTGATGCATTCTGTGTATGTACAGATTTGCCTTTAATTAAAAACAATTCATGTGACATTTGTGTCCCCTTGTCCTTTTTGCAAGACACAACCTTGTTAAAAAAGTAACGAAGTAACTTTCACTAAAGTAAAATGTTCTAGCTTGAGTAAGTTTTTAGATCAGTACTTTTACTTGTAGTAAAATGTTATGAAAATAGTGGCACTTTTACTTGAGTGGAATATTTCAGGATTCTTTCCACCTCTGAAAATCTGTTGTGATTTGGAGTTAGTGGGTGATATTATGATTTAAAAAAACATTTATTTTTATATTCAAAATATGAAATACTAAGATCCAATAAAATCGAGGTGTGTCCCGTGTGTCTATGGTAGTTGTTTGGAGTCAGTCGGTTCTTTGAAGTGCAACTGACTGAATATCTGTAGAATATTCAAACAGGATTTATCGCCACCAGTTTGCAATGGTAACAAACACTTAAAATACACATATATAAATATATAAAATACAATGTAACAGAGGAACAGTTTGGTGAAATATCCTCATGTGTTGTGTTTTTGACATTCACAGTTCTGGTGGTGTTTTCACAGTGTTGGGTAAACTGCAAAGCTGGCGATGCCACAGAGGTTATTTTTATTCTTTGCCAGTCGTATAAAGCCTTCCTCTCCCCATGCAGTTCCCCAACTGAAAACACACACACAAACAGAAAAGGTTTAATATGTAACATTATCACATTTCTTCTCACAGATGAGATGGGGTTTTGAACCGTCAAAAGGGAGCTGTCACCTGTTTTTTATGAGCCAGTATTCTTGTCCCCTGTCCGTGCCATAGCCCACAAGTAGAACGGCATGATTTATAAACCTTGGGTTGCAGCCAGAGGCGTTGTATAAACCTAAAAGATTTAAAAAGCTCAGTATCATGTCAGCGTGAATGAGGGAGATCATAACATGTCTTTGACTCTGTCATTGCTGATGTCTGACACAGGAGTTTTCTCAGATTCCAAAAAAGCATCCAAACTCAAAATATGTTAAAATCTGAACATGTGATTGATAACATTCACTTTGACACATTCGCAATAGTCCAAAATTGAACACATTTTTTTTCCCTCATTCCTTCCTTCATAAGTACATTTTGGGATGAATATAAATACTTTGATAAAAATGTTTTAAAGCCCTTTAATACAGGGTCTGCAGAGGACATCACATTGTAACACACATACAGTATGTAAAGGAAAATAACGATTGTGTTAAACTTTGCATTTCCCTTAACCCTTAGAACACAGAGCATGTCAGTTGCTTTTTTCCATTACTGTGTTAAAACATTCAGTATACAGAGGCTATAAGAATGTGCAATTTAAAGTGTCTTATATCCTTGATTTCAACACAACCTAGAGACAATCTGATGGAAAACAAAAAAAATTTCACCAACTATATAAACACACCTGAGAAAAAAAGTAATCAAAATGTTCATAACTCATAAAAAATAAATCATAACCTTGACACAATGACACGTTAAAAAAAATATGAATATAAATGTGACCTATTAACCCCCTATTTTCACAGCAAATTATCATGGGTGCCTGTGCCGCATAAGAACTAAGGGTTAATAGCATAGATACTTTAAATATTATTATTTTTTACTACTTTACTTTTTTTTTTTACTTTAACTTAAAATAAAAGAATGCCATGACAAAAGTGATATGTAATCATTTACTCAGAAACACAGCCTCACCTCCTCTGTACAGATGGAAGGACGGTAACATGGCATTCACAGCCACAGCCACGGGTCCCACTGATGCCACCGCAGCCTGTAGAGTGCGCTCATCTCCCTGAGGAAGGATGTGAAACCTGGAACAGTGTCCAGCTTTTCCTTTGACGGAGTAATGACATTTCCCATCCTACAAACAGAAATACGATCATTCTTTGCGTTCTTTAATTTCACATCAGTGTAATTTACAGTTTTTCTTAGATTCCCTCTTCCCTCATGTATGATGTTCAGGGGGCAAATTTATCATAGACTGAGACAAGTTTTTATTTAATTTGCAAACTTAATGGTATTTATTGGGGTTCAAGTCTAGGACAGCCGTATATTTAGTCATAATATAGTATGTCGTCCAAAATTGCCCAGAAATGTCATAGTATAGTATGTCGTCCAAAATCAGTCAAAAAGTCACACTGTAGTATGTCATCCAAAATCACCCAAAAATGTCATAGTATAGCATGTCGTCCAAAATCGGTCAAAAAAGTCATAGTATAGTATGTCCTCCAAAATCACCAAAAAATGTCATAGTATAGTATGTCGTCCAAAA